>NC_069504.1:38995934-39130934 GCF_027579735.1 Bombina bombina | reverse complement strand
AAATCGCAACTAAAAACAAAACTTTCCAAGATAATAACTTAATATCAACGGAATGTAAGGGTTCAAACGGAACCCCCTGAAGAACTGAAAGAACTAAATTGAGACTCCAAGGAGGAGTCAAAGGTTTGTAAACAGGCTTGATTCTAACCAGAGCCTGAACAAAGGCTTGAACATCTGGCACAGCTGCCAGCTTTTTGTGAAGTAATACCGACAAGGCAGAAATCTGTCCCTTCAGGGAACTTGCAGATAATCCTTTTTCCAATCCTTCTTGAAGGAAGGATAGAATCCTAGGAATCTTAACCTTGTCCCAAGGGAATCCTTTAGATTCACACCAACAGATATATTTTTTCCAAATTTTGTGGTAAATCTTTCTAGTCACAGGCTTTCTGGCCTGAACAAGAGTATCGATCACAGAATCTGAGAATCCTCGCTTCGATAAAATCAAGCGTTCAATCTCCAAGCAGTCAGCTGGAGTGAAACCAGATTCGGATGTTCGAACGGACCCTGAACAAGAAGGTCTCGTCTCAAAGGTAGCTTCCAAGGTGGAGCCGATGACATATTCACCAGATCTGCATACCAAGTCCTGCGTGGCCACGCAGGAGCTATCAAGATCACCGACGCCCTCTCCTGCTTGATCCTGGCTATCAGCCTGGGGATGAGAGGAAATGGCGGGAACACATAAGCTAGTTTGAAGGTCCAAGGTGCTACTAGTGCATCCACTAGAGCCGCCTTGGGATCCCTGGATCTGGCCCCGTAGCAAGGAACTTTGAAGTTCTGACGAGAGGCCATCAGATCCATGTCTGGAATGCCCCACAGGTGAGTGACTTGGGCAAAGATTTCCGGATGGAGTTCCCACTCCCCCGGATGCAATGTCTGACGACTCAGAAAATCCGCTTCCCAATTTTCCACTCCTGGGATGTGGATAGCAGACAGGTGGCAGGAGTGAGACTCCGCCCAAAGAATAATTTTGGTTACTTCTTCCATCGCTAGGGAACTCCTTGTTCCCCCCTGATGGTTGATGTACGCAACAGTCGTCATGTTGTCTGATTGAAACCGTATGAACCTGGTCCTCGCAAGCTGGGGCCAGGCCTGGAGCGCATTGATATCGCTCTCAGTTCCAGAATATTTATCGGTAGAAGAGATTCTTCCCGAGACCAAAGACCCTGAGCTTTCAGGGATCCCCAGACCGCGCCCCAGCCTATCAGACTGGCGTCGGTCGTGACAATGACCCACTCTGGTCTGTGGAACATCATCCCTTGAGACAGATTGTCCAGGGACAGCCACCAACGGAGTGAGTCTCTGGTCCTCTGATTTACTTGTATCTTCGGAGACAAGTCTGTATAGTCCCCATTCCACTGACTGAGCATGCACAGTTGTAATGGTCTTAGATGAATGCGCGCAAAAGGAACTATGTCCATCGCCGCCACCATCAACCCGATCACTTCCATGCACTGAGCTATGGAAGGAAGAGGAACGGAATGAAGTATCCGACAAGAGTCCAGAAGCTTTGTTTTTCTGGCCTCTGTTAGAAAGATCCTCATTTCTAAGGAGTCTATAATTGTTCCCAAGAAGGGAACCCTTGTTGACGGGGATAGAGAACTCTTTTCCACGTTCACTTTCCAGCCGTGAGATCTGAGAAAGGCCAGGACAATGTCCGTGTGAGCCTTTGCTTGAGGAAGGGACGACGCTTGAATCAGAATGTCGTCCAGGTAAGGTACTACTGCAATGCCCCTTGGTCTTAGCACCGCTAGAAGGGACCCTAGTACCTTTGTGAAAATCCTTGGAGCAGTGGCTAATCCGAAAGGAAGCGCCACGAACTGGTAATGTTTGTCCAGGAATGCAAACCTTAGGAACCGATGATGTTCCTTGTGGATAGGAATATGTAGATACGCATCCTTTAAATCCACCGTGGTCATAAATTGACCTTCCTGGATGGAAGGAAGGATAGTTCGAATGGTTTCCATCTTGAACGATGGGACCTTGAGAAATTTGTTTAAGATCTTGAGATCTAGGATTGGTCTGAACGTTCCCTCTTTTTTGGGAACTATGAACAGATTGGAGTAGAACCCCATCCCTTGTTCTCTTAATGGAACAGGATGAATCACTCCCATTTTTAACAGGTCTTCTACACAATGTAAGAACGCCTGTCTTTTTATGTGGTCTGAAGACAACTGCGACTTGTGGAACCTCCCCCTTGGGGGAAGTCCCTTGAATTCCAGAAGATAACCCTGGGAGACTATTTCTAGCGCCCAAGGATCCAGAACATCTCTTGCCCAAGCCTGAGCGAAGAGAGAGAGTCTGCCCCCCACCAGATCCGGTCCCGGATTGGGGGCCAATATTTCATGCTGTCTTGGTAGCAGTGGCAGGTTTCTTGGCCTGCTTTCCCTTGTTCCAGCCTTGCATTGGTCTCCAAGCTGGCTTGGCCTGAGAAGTATTACCCTCTTGCTTAGAGGACGTAGCACCTTGGGCTGGTCCGTTTTTACGAAAGGGACGAAAATTAGGTCTATTTTTTGCCTTGAAGGGCCGATCCTGAGGAAGGGCGTGGCCCTTACCCCCAGTGATATCAGAGATAATCTCTTTCAAGTCAGGACCAAACAGCGTTTTCCCCTTGAAAGGAATGTTTAGTAGCTTGTTCTTGGAAGACGCATCAGCCGACCAAGATTTCAACCAAAGCGCTCTGCGCGCCACAATAGCAAACCCAGAGTTCTTAGCCGCTAACTTAGCCAATTGCAAAGAGGCGTCTAGAGTGAAAGAATTAGCCAATTTGAGAGCATTGATTCTGTCCATAATCTCCTCATAAGGAGGAGAGTCACTATCGAGCACCTTAAGCAGTTCATCAAACCAGAAATATGCGGCTGTAGTGACAGGGACAATGCATGAAATGGGTTGTAGAAGGTAACCCTGCTGAACAAACATCTTTTTAAGCAAACCTTCTAATTTTTTATCCATAGGATCTTTGAAAGCACAACTATCCTCTATGGGAATAGTGGTGCGTTTGTTTAAAGTAGAAACCGCTCCCTCGACCTTGGGGACTGACTGCCATAAGTCCTTTCTGGGGTCGACCATAGGAAACAATTTTTTAAATATGGGGGGAGGGACGAAAGGAATACCGGGCCTTTCCCATTCTTTATTAACAATGTCCGCCACCCGCTTGGGTATAGGAAAAGCTTCTGGGAGCCCCGGCACCTCTAGGAACTTGTCCATTTTACATAGTTTCTCTGGGATGACTAAATTTTCACAATCATCCAGAGTGGATAATACCTCCTTAAGCAAAATGCGGAGATGTTCCAATTTAAATTTAAATGTAATCACATCAGATTCAGCCTGCTGAGAAATGTTCCCTAAATCAGTAATTTCTCCCTCAGACAAAACCTCCCTGGCCCCCTCAGATTGGGTTAGGGGCCCTTCAGAGATATTAATATCAGCGTCGTCATGCTCTTCAGTAACTAAAACAGAGCAGCCACGCTTACGCTGACAAGGGTTCATTTTGGCTAAAATGTTTTTGACAGAATTATCCATTACAGCCGTTAATTGTTGCATAGTAAGGAGTATTGGCGCGCTAGATGTACTAGGGGCCTCCTGAGTGGGCAAGACTCGTGTAGACGAAGGAGGGAATGATGCAGTACCATGCTTACTCCCCTCACTTGAGGAATCATCTTGGGCATCATTGTCATTATCACATAAATCACATTTATTTAAATGAATAGGAATTCTGGCTTCCCCACATTCAGAACACAGTCTATCTGGTAGTTCAGACATGTTAAACAGGCATAAACTTGATCAGAAAGTACAAAAAACGTTTTAAAATAAAACCGTTACTGTCACTTTAAATTTTAAACTGAACACACTTTATTACTGCAATTGCGAAAAAACATGAAGGAATTGTTCAAAATTCACCAAATTTTCACCACAGCGTCTTAAAGCCTTGAAAATATTGCACACCAATTTTGGAAGCTTTAACCCTTAAAATAACGGAACCGGAGCCGTTTTAAGCTTTAAACCCCTTTACAGTCCCTGGTATCTGCTTTGCTGAGACCCAACCAAACCCAAAGGGGAATACGATACCAAATGACGCCTTCAGAAGTCTTTTATAAGTATCAGAGCTCCTCTCACATGCGACTGCATGCCATGCCTCTCAAAAACAAGTGCGCAACACCGGCGCGAAAATGAGACTCTGCCTATGCTTTGGGAAAGCCCCTAAAGAATAAGGTGTCTAAAACAGTGCCTGCCGATATTATTAAATCAAAATACCCAGAATAAATGATTCCTCAAGGCTAAATAAGTGTTAATATCAATCGATTTAGCCCAAAAAAAGTCTACAGTTTAAATAAGCCCTTGTGAAGCCCTTATTTACAATCGTAATAAACATGGCTTACCGGATCCCATAGGGAAAATGACAGCTTCCAGCATTACATCGTCTTGTTAGAATGTGTCATACCTCAAGCAGCAAGAGACTGCAAACTGTTCCCCCAACTGAAGTTAATTGCTCTCAACAGTCCTGTGTGGAACAGCCATGGATTTTAGTTACGGTTGCTAAAATCATTTTCCTCATACAAACAGAATTCTTCATCTCTTTTCTGTTTCTGAGTAAATAGTACGTACCAGCACTATTTGAAAATAACAAACTCTTGATTGAATAATGAAAAACTACAGTTAAACACTAAAAAACTCTAAGCCATCTCCGTGGAGATGTTGCCTGTACAACGGCAAAGAGAATGACTGGGGTAGGCGGAGCCTAGGAGGGATCATGTGACCAGCTTTGCTGGGCTCTTTGCCATTTCCTGTTGGGGAAGAGAATATCCCACAAGTAAGGATGACGCCGTGGACCGGACACACCTATGTTGGAGAAATTGTGAGTTTAGTGGTCCCTGAGGTCCAAAAGGTTGGCAACCCCTGCTCTGATGCATCTCAATATAAAACTGTGCTTTACTTCCAGGTAACTCTATGCGGACTCAAGTGCAGCACATAACACTGTCTTATAAGGATGCCAAGGCTTCTGCCCTGGTTACCTCCATTTCTGAAAAAGCACACAATTTGACACATTCAGTAACCAATAAGTAATATTGCTAGATAAAATAGCTTGGTTTAGATTGGTTCGTTTCTTCAGCACATACTATAACCCAGCAGACAACATAGAATGGACTGTACAAGACAGAACAATGCAGTTTCTCTAAATACAAGAATGGGAAATTATTAGAGGCAGCGAGAGGAGAAAGAAAAAAAGGAACAAGTAACTATTGGCTGGTAATCACCCACCTTCTCTTAAAAACCTGCTAGGGATCCTGAGGCTGGGACAGGAGTGAGTGAAGAGTCGCCTAACGGGAAACCATCGTACTTTCTTCTTAGAGCCTGTTACCACAATTACCAGCAATGAGTCAGACGTACATAGCACAAGGAAACAGCAACATGAGCAGCATTAAAGAGTTGGGACTGGAGACATCTTCAGCTTCCACTGGGGTTGGGGGTTCCACTAGGGAGTTAAATTCAGAACTTTGCCTTTAGTTTGGAAGATATCAGCAACTGGTTGAATAATGACACGGGCCAATAATCCCCCATGATGAGCCAACCAATTTTTATTATTAAAATGATCTGGGGGAAGGAAGTTTTTTTTTTATATATAGAAATACATGGAATAAACAGAAGCAAAAAATTACATTGTAGGAACCATGGCAACCAGACTCCAGAGATTTGTCAAGCCCTGTACTAGCAATCAGCTATTTGACCACATGAGATTTTACATTGTGGAAAAGAAAAAAAAAGGTGAATTAATAGTTCTTTATATGTAGCTATAATTTATATAACTAAATTAGATGCTGCCAAGCATGATCATTTGCCCAAGTCTAAAAAAAAAAAAAAAAAAAAAAACAACCACACCACCACAAGAGTGGCATAAAAACATAATTTATGTAAGAACTTACCTGATAAATTAATTTCTTTCATATTAGCAAGAGTCCATGAGCTAGTGACGTATGGGTTATACATTCCTACCAGGAGGGGCAAAGTTTCCCAAACCTCAAAATGCCTATAAATACACCCCTCACCACACCCACAATTCAGTTTAACGCATAGCCAAGAAGTGGGGTGATCAGAAAAAATTGCGAAAGCATAAAAAATAAGGAATTGGAATAATTGTGCTTTATACAAAAAAAATCATAACCACCACAAAAAGGGTGGGCCTCATGGACTCTTGCTAATATGAAAGAAATTAATTTATCAGGTAAAGTTCTTACATAAATTATGTTTTCTTTCATGTAATTAGCAAGAGTCCATGAGCTAGTGACGTATGGGATAATGACTACCCAAGATGTGGATCTTCCACGCAAGAGTCACTAGAGAGGGAGGGATAAAATAAAGACAGCCAATTCCGCTGAAAATAATCCACACCCAAAAATAAAGTTTAAATCTTATAATGAAAAAAACTGAAATTATAAGCAGAAGAATCAAACTGAAACCGCTGCCTGAAGTACTTTTCTACCAAAAACTGCTTCAGAAGAAGAAACACATCAAAATGGTAGAATTTAGTAAAGGTATGCAAAGAAGACCAAGTTGCTGCTTTGCAAATCTGATCGACCGAAGCTTCATTCCTAAACGCCCAGGAAGTAGAAACTGACCTAGTAGAATGAGCTGTAATCTTTTGAGGCGGAGTTTTACCCGACTCGACATAGGCATGATGAATTAAAGATTTTAACCAAGATGCCAAAGAAATGGCAGAGGCCTTCTGACCTTTCCTAGAACCGGAAAAGATAACAAATAGACTAGAAGTCTTTCGGAAATTCTTAGTAGCTTCAACATAATATTTCAAAGCTCTCACTACATCCAAAGAATGCAATGATTTCTCCTTAGAATTCTTAGGATTAGGACATAATGAAGGAACCACAATTTCTCTACTAATGTTGTTAGAATTCACAACCTTAGGTAAAAATTGAAAACACCGCCTTATCCTGATGAAAAATCAGAAAAGGAGACTCACAAGAAAGACCAGATAATTCAGAAACTCTTCTAGCAGAAGAGATGGCCAAAAAAACCAAAACTTTCCAAGAAAGTAATTTAATGTCCAATGAATGCATAGGTTAAAACGGAGGAGAAATTGACTTAATGACAGGTTTTATACGAACCAAAGCTTGTACAAAACAATGAATATCAGGAAGATTAGCAATCTTTCTGTGAAAAAGAACAGAAAGAGCAGAGATTTGTCCTTTCAAGGAACTTGCAGACAAACCTTTATCCAAACCATCCTGAAGAAACTGTAAAATTCTCGGAATTCTAAAAGAATGCCAGGAAAAATGATGAGAAAGACACCAAGAAATATAAGTCTTCCAGACTCTATAATATATCTTCCTAGATACAGATTTACGAGCCTGTAACAAAGTATTAATCACAGAGTCAGAGAAACCTCTTTGACTAAGAATCAAGCGTTCAATCTCCATACCTTTAAATTTAAGGATTTGAGATCCTGATGGAAAAAAGGACCTTGCGACAGAAGGTCTGGTCTTAACGGAAGAGTCCACGGTTGGCAAGAGGCCATCCGGACAAGATCCGCATACCAAAACCTGTGAGGCCATGCTGGAGCCACCAGCAGAACGAGCATTCCTTCAGAATCTTGGAGATTACTCTTGGAAGAAGAACTAGAGGCGGAAAGATATAGGCAGGATGATACTTCCAAGGAAGTGACAATGAATCCACTGCTTCCGCTTGAGGATCCCTGGATCTGGACAGATACCTGGAAAGTTTCTTGTTTAGATGAGACGCCATCAGATCTATTTCTGGAAGTCTCCACATTTGAACAATCTGAAGAAATACCTCTGGGTGAAGAGACCATTCGCCCGGATGTAACGTTTGGCGACTGAGATAATCCGCTTCCCAATTGTCTATACCTGGGATATGAACCGCAGAAATTAGACAGGAGCTGGATTCCGCCCATACCAGTATTCGAGATACTTCTTTCCTAGCCAGAGGACTGCGAGTCCCTCCTTGATGATTGATGTATGCCACAGTTGTGACATTGTCTGTCTGAAAACAAATGAACGATTCTCTCTTTAGAAGAGGCCATGACTGAAGAGCTCTGAAAATTGCACGGAGTTCCAAAATATTGATTGGTAATCTCACCTCCTGAGATTCCCAAACCACTTGTGCTGTCAGAGACCCCCAAACAGCTCCCCAACCTGTGAGACTTGCATCTGTTGAAATTACAGTCCAGGTCGGAAGAACAAAAGAAGCCCCCTGAACTAAACAATGGTGATCTGTCCACCACGTCAGAGAGTGTCGTACAATCGGTTTTAAAGATATTACTTGAGATATCTTTGTGTAATCCCTGCACCACTGGTTCAGCATACAGAGCTGAAGAGGTTGCATGTGAAAACGAGCAAAGGGGATCGCGTCCGATGCAGCAGTCATAAGACCTAGAATTTCCATGCATAAGGCTACCGAAGGGAATGATTGTGATTGAAGGTTTCGACAAGCTGAAATCAATTTTAGATGTCTCTTGTCTGTCAGAGACAGAGTCATGGACGCTGAATCTATCTGGAAACCTAAAAAGGTTACCCTTGTCTGAGGAATCAATGAACTTTTCGGTAAATTGATCCTCCAACCATGATCTTGAAGAAACAACACAAGTCGATTCGTATGAGATTCTGCTAAATGTGAAGACTGAGCAAGTACCAAGATATCGTCCAAATAAGGAAATACCACAATACCCTGTTCTCTGATTACAGACAGAAGGGCACCGAGAACCTTTGTAAAAATTCTTGGAGCTGTTGCTAGGCCAAACGGCAGAGCCACAAACTGGTAATGCTTGTCTAGGAAAGAGAATCTCAGAAACTTATAGTGATCTGGATGAATCTGAACATGCAGATATGCATCCTGTAAATCTATTGTGGACATATAATGCCCTTGCTGAACAAAAGGCAGGATAGTCCTTATAGTTACCATTTTGAATGTTGGTATCCTTACATAACGATTCAATATTTTTAGATCCAGAACTGGTCTGAAGGAATGCTCCTTCTTTGGTACAATGAAGAGATTTGAATAAAACCCCAGCCCCTGTTCCAGAACTGGAACTGGAATAATTACTCCAGCCAACTCTAGATCTGAAACACATTTCAGAAATGCTTGAGCCTTCGCTGGATTTACTGGGACACGGGAAAGAAAAAATCTCTTTGCAAGAGGCCTTATCTTGAAGCCAATTCTGTACCCTTCTGAAACAATGTTTTGAATCCAAAGATTGTGAATTGAATTGATCCAAATTTCTTTGAAAAATCGTAATCTGCCCCCTACCAGCTGGGCTGGAATGAGGGCCGCACCTTCATGTGGACTTGGGAGCTGGCTTTGGTTTTCTAAAAGGCTTGGATTTATTCCAGACTGGAGATGGTTTCCAAACTGATACCGCTCCTGTAGGGGAAGGATCAGGCTTTTGTTCCTTATTGTGATGAAAGGAACGAAAACTATTATTCGATCTAAATTTACCTTTAGATTTTTTATCCTGTGGTAAAAAAGTTCCTTTCCCTCCAGTAACAGTTGAGATAATAGAATCCAACTGAGAACCAAATAATTTATTACCCTGGAAAGAAAGGGAAAGCAGAGTAGACTTAGAAGACATATCAGCATTCCAAGTTTTAAGCCATAAAGCTCTTCTAGCTAAAATAGCTAGAGACATATACCTGACATCAACCCTAATGATATCAAAGATAGCATCACAAATAAAATTATTAGCATGTTGAAGAAGATTAACAATGCTATGAGAATTATGATCTGTTACTTGTTGCGCTAAAGCTTCTAACCAAAAAGTTGAAGCTGCAGCAACATCCGCTAAAGATATAGCAGGTCTAAGAAGATTACCTGAACATAAGTAAGCTTTTCTTAGAAAGGATTAAATCTTCCTATCTAAAGGATCCTTAAAGGAAGTACCATCTGACGTAGGAATAGTAGCACGTTTAGCAAGAGTAGAGACAGCCCCATCAACTTTAGGGATTTTGTCCCAAAATTCTAATCTGTCAGATGGCACAGGATATAATTGCTTAAAACGTTTAGAAGGAGTAAATGAATTACCCAAATTATCCCATTCCCTGGAGATTACTTTAGAAATAGCATCAGGGACAGGAAAAACTTCTGGAATAACTACAGGAGATTTAAAAACCTTATCTAAACGTTTAGATTTAGTATCAAGAGGACCAGAATCCTCTATTTCTAATGCAATTAGTACTTCTTTAAGTAAAGAACGAATAAATTCCATTTTGAATAAATATGAGGATTTATCAGCATCAATCTCTGAGACAGAATCCTCTGAACCAGAGGAACCATTATCAGAATCAGAACGATGATGTTCATTTAAAAATTCATCTGAAAAATGAGAAGTTTTAAAAGACCTTTTACGTTTACTAGAAGGAGGAATAACAGACATAGCCTTCTTAATGGATTTAGAAACAAAATCTCTTATGTTAACAGGAACCTTCTGAGTATTAGATGTTGATGGAACAGCAACAGGTAATGTAACATTACTAAAGGAAATATTATCTGCATTAACAAGTTTGTCATGACATTCATTACAAACAACAGCTGGAGGAATAGATACCACAAGTTTACAGCAGATACACTTAACTTTGGTAGATCCAGCACCAGGCAGCGTTTTTCCAGAAGTATCTTCTGACTCAGTGTCAATCTGGGACATCTTGCAATATGTAATGGAAAAAACAACATATAAAGCAAAATTGATCAAATTCCTTAAATGACAGTGAACAAGCTTCTAGCAACCAGAAGCAATAAATAATGAGACTTAAATAATGTGGAGACAATAGTGACGCCCATATTTTTTAGCGCCAAAAAAAGACGCCCACATTATTTAGCGCCTAAATGCTTTTGGCGCCAAAAATGACACCGTATCCGGGACGCCGACACTTTTGGTGCAAAAAAACGTCAAAAAATGACGCAACTTCCGGCGTCACGTATGACGCCGGAAAAAGAAAAAAAAATTTGCGCCAAAAAGTCTGCGCCAAAAAAGACGCAATAAAATGAAGCATTTTCAACCCCCGTGAGCCTAACAGCCCACAGGGAAAAAAAGTCAAATTTTAAGGTAAGAAAAAAATTTGATTTATTCATATGCATTATCCCAAATATGAAACTGACTGTCTGAAATAAGGAACTTTGAACATCCTGAGTCAAGGCAAATAAATGCTTGAATACATACATTTAGAACTTTATATAAAAGTGCCCAACCATAGCTTAGAGTGTCACAGAAAATAAGACTTACTTACCCCAGGACACTCATCTACATGTAGTAGAAAGCCAAACCAGTACTGAAACGAGAATCAGTAGAGGTAATGGTATATATAAGAGTATATCGTCGATCTGAAAAGGGAGGTAAAAGATGAATCTCTACGACCGATAACAGAGAACCTATAAAATAGACCCCGTAGAAGGAGATCATTGAATTCAAATAGGCAATACTCTCCTCACATCCCTCTGACATTCACTGCACGCTGAGAGGAAAACCGGACTCCAACCTGCTGCGGAGCGCATATCAACGTAGAATCTAGCACAAACTTACTTCACCACCTCCATAGGAGGCAAAGTTTGTAAAACTGATTTGTGGGTGTGGTGAGGGGTGTATTTATAGGAATTTTGAGGTTTGGGAAACTTTGCCCCTCCTGGTAGGAATGTATATCCCATACGTCACTAGCTCATGGACTCTTGCTAATTACATGAAAGAAATACCTGATAGCTTTGACGTCAAATTATTATCATCATTTATCTGTAAAGTGCCTCCAAATTCCGTAGTGCTGGGTACAATTATAGGGGTATACAAATGACAAAGATTTGTGATAAAATACAAAACAAAACTAAACAAATCTAGTACAGGAGTCAAATATCAAATAAAGATATCCAAAAATATCACAAATCCCATCTTTACAAAAGGAAAAAGCATTTATTTGACATAGTCTGCAATAAAAGTAAAGATTTATTCTGAAACCTTTAGTACTGCTAAATTAATATTGGCAAAATGTTGACAAATCCCTGGAGCTTTTCAAGTCAGATTTGCTTTCTTTTTGCTCCTAATTTTATTTTTATATGACAAATATAAAATTAGATACTGGCATGGCTCATATCTTTTAAATACTCACAAAATGATTGGTGGCAAATCAAGGTGTGCCGTTTTTATAAATATGAAATTACAGAAAATGGCAGACACATCTGAGTGGTTATTTGGGGGCTTTATTTGGAGAATAAGCATCCAAATGTGTATTTAGCATATTGTTACATCCATAAGAACCTTATACAGAGGAGCACACATTGGAAAGTAGAAATTAAACAATTTGAATTAAAAACCCTTTTAGGTTTGGTGTCACCAGGGAATGATGAAAATGTCTTCCAAAAGGACAACTTTTAATGCACAGATACAATTAATGTTAGTTTTGTTCATACAATTCCAATGCTCAGACCTGCAATATTCCTAATCTGACAAATTAAACCAGTGGCAATAACCACACAAAGCTATCACACATATAATTTGATTGTAAAACTGGCCAGAGAGTCCTGGATTTGTATAAACAGAAACATAATTAGCAGAGATGGATTAAAGCATGCATGGGTTATGGTTGGAGCTAGACACTCGAACAAGCAATAAAATGACACTGGACCCCACATGTGGCAATCTGATGAGGAGGGGACAAGAGTGATTTCTAACCAAACACTTTTTATTGATAGTTTCTATGAGCACATTTATTATTAGACACTGACCTATCTCTGTTTGCTAGTGATTTGGAGATTCTTCATAAAAAAAAATTAAGTAGGATACTTGCAGCAAGACAAAGGCAAAACAATTACATTGGAAGTGGTACTGAAGTCAAATAGGAAGACAAGAATGCTTGATCCACAAATCTACAGCAACATTTCTCATTTGCAGTTTTGGGTACAGGAATCTACCCTCCCACAGAAGGATGAGGAATAGAGTATGTGACTGTTTATGACAAAGGACAATCTTACATCTCTATGTAAAATCTACTTATTAAAAAGGGCAAAACAAGGCAACCTGCATATATTGCACATTCCTTCCTAATTAAAAGTAATGTACAGGGATGACTATAAAAAGACTCAATAGGGGGCTCTCTAATATAGCCAATATAAGGATATATTAATACAATTAAAATAGGTAAAATAGAATGTAGATATGTCTAAAGACCAAGTTAAAATGGACAGAGCCAATAAAAAAAAAAAAAAAAAAAAAAAGGAAAAAAAAAAAACACAGTACACAGTAATAGCCTGTGAAGTCAGTGCCAGTCTCACCTCACACAGCAATACCCTGAGAAGTCAGTGCCAGTCTCACCTCACACAGTACACAGCAATATCCAGAGAAGTCAGTGCCAGGCTCACCTCACACAGTACACAGCAATACCCTGAGAAGTCAGTGCCAGGCTCACCTCACACAGTACACAGCAATATCCAGAGAAGTCAGTGCCATTCTTACCTCACACCGGAATATCCTGAGAAGTCAGTGTCAGGCTCACCCCACACAGCAATATCCTGAGAAGTCAGAGCCAGTCTCACCTCACACAGTAATACCCTGAGAAGTCAGTGTCAGGCTCACCTCACACAGAACACAGGAATATCCTGAGAAGTCAGTGCCAGCTATACACTGTAATTATACAATATGTAACAGTATATGACAATAGCAAAAATACATAAAAATGCAGCAGTGAGAATGAATACAATTCCTGACAAGGAATTGTCCCAGTGGAGGGGGATTATCAGGTCATTCCAGGTGAATCAGAAACTCATCTGAAAAGATTTATAGGTCCAAACAAACAGGTTATTCTCAAATGGTGGCAGCACTCTGGTGTCTTGAAATCTGAGATATAAGCAAGCAAAAAAAGAGGTGCCTGTGTGTATCGGTTTGGAAGATGCATCCAACACAAATGATCCCCTTGTGCAGGGTACTCACATTTTTTTTCCAGAGCACTCAGACAGTGCTATCAGGTGCAGGCTGGATGTTTTTACAGCAACCCAGTTAACTGCACAAGGGGTTCATTTGTGTTATTTGCATCTTCCAAACCGATACACACAGGCGCATTTTTTTTGTGCTTATATCTCAGATTCTAATTAAAAAGTATCATTAATGTCATAACACCTTCACAGCCATTTGTACGTTCCATGCTATCCTAACAGTGTTGGGCTTTAACGATGTTAGGACGGCATGGAACATCCTACCACATATGGTGTCCTGCAGCTTCCCCCTTTGATGAAGGCAAGGATCGGCCTGGGGGGGGGCACGTAAAAGCATAGACAGCCCCCCAATGATCAGATCCCAGCCTTGAAATCACGGGATCAATAGACTATTGCATGATTTCATTTTTAGTAATAGTGTTTACATCGGAACTTAGTCTGGCTTGTAAGTTCTGCAAAGGGTATGCAAAAGAAGGGAGAGAGGGGGAGTGTCTTATTTCCCACTTGCAGTGGGCTTTCCAGCTACCATTTCAACAGAGCTAAACTGAGAGCTTCTAAGTTTTTAAACAGTTTCATACAGGATTTTTATATCAGTATCTGTGCATCTTATTCTTAATAGTAGTGTCTATTACATGCAGTTATATGACAATGAGTGTATACTGTCCCTTTATGTTTAAATATTTTTATTAAACATTTTATCAAGTTTCAACATTCATTTGCACAATGGTTCCGATCTGTGGCCACAGAACTATATATTACATAAACTGGTGGGTCAATCACACATTCAATTTTCATTAACAACATCTACAGATCCACTAATCCACCTCTGTTCTTCGTGTATTTCCTAAAGAAGAGCGCTCGGCCCTTTAATGATGATCAAATGAGGGTATCGCCCTTTCAGATTCTGGGAGAACACCACATCAGTTCATCCACAGTGCTATGTTAATATATATTAAAAGTATTTCTTACTTTAAAAGTCATAAAGTTTTGTTAAACAGTAAGAAGGGGGAGAGGGAACAGTGAAATAAACAGTGACCTTGTTGTAGAGAGCAAAGTACCTTGTAAATAAAGGCATCTATTCCACGGCACACTCCTGCATCCCGACATCGGCTCAATCTAAGTAAGGACTCCTAGTGACTACTCCTGTCTACCTATCCAATAGAACCATATCTTGTCTATAACCGCCCTATTGTTTTGAATTCCCGCTGCTTTTTCATACATGGTATGTGTGTGTTGTACTTTATTGCAGTGATGTTTAACCTTTTTTTTGCTGTGGCACACTTTTTTACATTAAAAAATCCTGTGGCACACCACCATCCCAAAATTAAAAAAAAAAAAAAAAAAAAAAAATCACACGTAGCCTTATACAACATATATATATACATACATTATATATATATATATATATATATATATATACACATATACACACATATACATATATACACACATATACATATATATATATATATATATATATATATATATATATATATATATATATATATATATATATATATATATATATACACATACACACAAACACACACATACTGTATGTATTGTGCTGTTATGCCATGCCTCCTACAAACTACCCCTGCACTGGGAGTAAAAAACAAGCAAAGTTTAAAAAATATGTCACACTGTTGTCAGTCTGCCGTGGCACACCTGAGGATCTCTCACGGCACACTGGTTGAAAAACACTGCTTTATTGTATATTTTCGTCCATGACGGAGCCCCTATCTTCCAGTATCTCGCGATACATGTTCTAGAGACTGTGCATAGGATTCTAATGAAGGTGTTAAGGTATCTATGAAAAACATCTAAGGGTTCATGTTCATGCATTAGTGCCTGTTGTATGGTAGGGGTAAACTCCTCATCTATCAGCTGGCCTATAAACGAAGATAGTCTCCTCCACACCTCCTGTATTATCTCAGAATCGCACTACATACGTTTATATGTACCTCTTTTGCCACAGCCCCTATAGCACAAGTCGCTCCCCTGGGGGTTCATACAAGATGTCCTAACTGGGGTCAAGTACCATCGGAAGACCATTTTCATCTTTTTTTTCTTTCAAGTCAACGCTTAGTAGGCCTTTATCTCCCGACTGAAATAATGTTTGCCACTCCTGTCTATCTTTTATAGTTCTCGTTCCTACGCTAACATGATGTGGGTTTTAGGTGTGCTTGGGGGGGGGATTGAATTGCCACATAAAGCCTAGATATAGAGTGTTTAGATCTATGGGGACTGATGCCAGAGGCCTCTAACACCATGGACACCTTGCTTGGTGCATTTTTCAGAAAGTTCAGAGAGAGGACTGTAGCTGCAAATAAATGAACCAGGGTAATTTGAGGGGTGCAATTCTTTTCTGTAAGTGGGAAAACGACAAAACCGACCCGCTCTCTAGAATATCGGCCACTCTGTACAGGCCCTTGTTTTCCCATTTCTGTAGGTGCTTGTGTGTGTCCCTGTAATAGATGCCTAATTGGCATTAATAAGGAATTTCTTGGGAGAATATCTCCTCTCTTACTCAGTTTCGTCCATAGTTTAATTGTTAGCTCAACTGTGTGTGTCTCTGGGGAGTGAGCCTTAGCTCCAGTCTGTTGTATATCCCAAAGAAAGGAGTCTGGATCACCCCTCCATTCTAGTTCTGTCTCTAAAGCAATCCAAATGGATTCCTCTGACCTCTTCAGCAACATTGCGTCCTGCGCTGCCCTATAATAATCCATCAAATTAGGGCCGCCTACCCCTCCTAACGATTTATGCCGGTGTATTAAAGACTTAAATATCCTAGCTGATTTCGTCCCCCTGATAAAAGCCAAAAGATCTGTCTGTAGTTTTTCTATATCTGATTTGACAATGGCTATCGGCAGTGCCCTGAATAAATATAGTAGGTCGGGGTAATATAGTCATTTTGACTGCCACTAACTTTACTAGCCAGGAGAAATTATATTTACTCCATTTCGTGATGTCTTGCCTCATTTTTCGAAATAATGGTGGGTAGTTATATTTGTACAAATTTTGCATCTGTTGCGGGAAGGTTAATCCCCAAGTATTTAAGTGTATGCTTGACCCATTTAAAGTCAAAGTTTAACTCCAGTAATTTCTGGAGTCTGGGAGGGAATGGCTATGGAAAGAGCTTCACACTTATCCGAGTTAATTTTGTAACCTGAAATAGCCGAGAAAAAGTCTAGTACTGTATATAAATTGGGTAAGGATATGAGGGGTTTTGTAATTGTTAGTAAAATATCGTCCGCGAACAAGGCAAATTTATATTCTGATTGTGCGGTTTTGACCCCAGCTATGTCTGGGTGCACTCTTATGCTCGCTGCCAATTGCTCAATACAGAGCGCGAATAAAGGGGAGACAAGGGGCACCCCTATCTCGTGCCATTAAGAATGGGGAAGATAGACTAATAGCCCCCTGCAATCACCTGGGCCTAGGGAAAGAGTAAATTGCTCGGATTGCTGACATAAATGAACCATCGAAGCCCATCCTCTGTAAAACCAACATCATGTATCTCCAGTCGATTCTATCGAACACCTTCTCCGCATCCAGCAATAACAGCAGAGAAGGCGTCCGCTGTCTCCCTAAGTGATGAATCAGATTGGTGATTCTGCGTATATTGTCTGGAGCTTCTCGATCTTTAATAAACCCCACTTGATTTGGGTGTATCAAGCCGGAAAAAATTACATTTAGTCGGTTTGCTAAATCTTGGTAAAAAGCTTTAAGTCTTGGTTTATCAATGACATTGGTCAGTAATTCTGGCATTTTTTATTGTCTCTTTCGGGTTTGGGGATCACCACTATTTTCGCTAGCAATAGCTCTCTTGGGATAGGGTTCCCTTCCAGGATATAATTACAGAATTTGGTTACATGTGGATTTAAGGTGCTGCGAAACAGCTTATAATATTCTCCCGGAAAACCATCCGGGCCTGCCGCCTTACGAGGCTTAAAGGTCCTTCACTGCACTCAATACCTCCAGACTGGTGACCAGGGAATTAAAACTATTTGGTCTTTGGTAAGTGATTTTAGTGGGCAATTTACAAGAAACTCGTTAGTGTGCCTATCCATTTCTGTGCTATATATGACCTTCTGTCAGTCATAATTTGCTGTAAAATGTAGCAAACGTGTCCACTATTGTCTCTGGGTTGGACGTCAACGTCCCCTGGTCTGTCTCTATGAGGATAGCTGAAGCTCTACATCTCTCCCTGATTATGTGGGTCATATATTTGTCCGGCTTGTTAGCATAAATAAAATAGTGTGCTTTCAATTTCTGAATTGCCCTCGCCGCCTGAAAGTTATATCTTTGCCAACATGGTCTTTTTAGTCTGAAGAGTCTGTAGTGTCACAATGTTATTGATTTAGTCTGGCTTTCTCCTGTATAAGTCGTCCCTCTTATCACCACTTTATGTGCCGCCCAAATGTTTATAGGGTTGGTTGTAGTATCTATGTTTATCCTACAGAACTCCACCAATGTCTGTAAGATGCTATAATGTCTCTGTGGGTTTTTCAAAAGAGTTGGATCAAATGTCCACGTCCTATTACGTTGAATATCTCACATCCCACCTAATTTTAATGATAAGATAGATTGGTCTGACCACACACAAGCGTGTATAGAAGAGCTTTGGAGCACTGAGTGGAGAATCTGGCTAACCTAAACATAATCCAACCGTATGTAGGTTCTGTGTGCTGCCGAATAAAACGTAGTGTTACTCGTCACCCCATACAGTGTGTGTCAGGTATCAAAGCTTGTGGTGCAAGTGAGTCTTGTATCGATTTGACCAATCTATTGTGTCTGTGTTGTTTACTAGATAAGGGGACATTTTTAACAGATGTACGAGTTACCATAGTAATGTTGAAGTCTCCTGCCAGTATGATTTTAGTTTGAGACCACTGTGTTAGATGGGAGATGTGTCTGAAGAAATCATGTTGGTTTTCGTTGGGGATATATATATATATATATATATATATATATATATTACATAAAGTAACCTCCGTGTCCAGCATCTGTCCTCTAACTATCAAGTATCGCCCCCCCCGGGTCTGCTATTGTGCTTTCATGAGTGAAGCTAATGGAGGAATGTATCAGGATTGAAACCCCTCTTTTTTTTTTATCTGCTGTGGCGTGATAGTGTGTATTGAAATGTTTTGCCCATTATTTTGGGATGTTAGCCTTAAGGAGGTGTCTCTCATGCAAAAACAGGACATTGGTATTTAGGGATGTGTATTGGGACATAGCTATTCTCCGTTTGGTGTCCGTATTGAGCCCTCTGACATTATGTGATATTAAGTGTATATTAGACATATGCATTGTCCTGATCTCTCTGCCCTGTTCTGGGAGTGTTGTAAACACAGATATCTACCCTCATATGAGAAGTCTTAATTTCTGCGCTGCTAGTCTTCTGAGCCTGGAACCTACAGGAGTGAGCCGCGGAAGTGTCACTGAAAGGATAAAAAACATTTGGGGTAGTAAAACATGTCAAACAGGTGAAAACAATAACCAAATTTTTATCCCCAACATTGGAACAACACATTTGAAAAAAAAAAACAACTTAGTAAATGTTGGATTTTCCGTATTTGTCCCCTTACGAGTCACATTAATTATATTCTAATAAAAGAGCATTAGAAAATATGTGTAATACATCAGTAACCTGGCCTAAGGAACCTAGAGCAAACATCTGTATAATAAATAGCACTTAGCTCTACAGTTTCACTTTTAAATTATACATAGCCTGGTTCGATCCTCTCATCAGCTTCTACAACTTAGTCGTTCAGGAAGTAGTCGCAAATGAGAAAAGTCCCTTTCTCCTAAGCCCCAAGGAGCAAGGGGAGTTTGTTGATTAAAGTTCTTAATCTCTGGGTTCTTTTGTCTTTAACTTCTTATGTCGTGATTTGTGCCATTTTGATTGATCCTCTTGTCGTGCAGGTATAAACTTGTGAGTCAGGGATGGTTCTTTCTCAGGTAATTGTGGGATCTCCAAACCCAGCACCCCACACACTTCAGGGATATCTTCTGGCTCCTTGATGGCGATTGTCTTGGTGTCCTTCGTGATGATTAAGGCAAAAGGGAAACCCCATCTGTATTGTATTTGCCGTTTCCTCAGCAAAGAGGTAAGGGGTCTTAGTGCACTTAGTCTATGCAAAGTTCGTAGGTTCAGATCTTGATAAAATTGTATCACATTCCCTTGAAATTTGAATGTGGGTTGCTTTCTAGTGGCTTGGAGGATCTTCTCTTTGTCTGGGAAGAAAGTCCTTTTAATTAATATATACCTTGGTGGGAGACCGGACTTTGGTTTTGCTTTTAGAGCTCTATGAGCTCTCGACATGGAATGTATAGTCATAAGGTGAGCTTGTGATCTGAGCAAAAAGTTGCGCTAGATATGCTGGTAACTCCGCAACAGTCACTTCCTCCGGAACTCCTTTCAGCCTGAGATTGTTCCTCCTGCTTCTGTTCTCCAGGTCATCCAGCTTATCCTGGAATTCCAATAACTGTTGCTGTTGCGTTGACACCACTTGCGATCTCATCCACATTCTCGACCATGGCATCTTTCTGGTCCTCAAGCATATCTATCCTGTTCCCCATATCTGTCAAATCAGACTTAATCTCAGACAAGCTGTTAGTAACAGAGGAATGAATAGAATCAATTTTCTCCCAAAATTTTTCAAAGTTGTCGGCAATGTCTTTTTTTTTAGACCAAGGTCCGCAAATCAGATTTTGTTAGTGGAGTATTACCTTCTTTTTGCAATGTAGTCTCTTGATCTGAGTCTCCGTCTACCTCCATGTTTTTGTTGGGCTTGTTGGGTTGTGAAGCTTTAAAGAATGATGACATTGCAGAAGTTTTATACTGTCCCTTTAAAAAGGGACAGTCTACACAAAAATTGTTATTTAAAAAGATAGATAATGCCTTCATTACCCATTCCCCAGCTTTGCACAACCAACATTGTTAGATTAATATACTTTATAACATTTAAACCACTAATTTCTGCCTGTTTCAAATGTTCTATTGACAGCCTCTTAATCACATGCTATTTTATTTACTTTTCACAACAGGAGACTGATAATTCATATAGATAACACTATGTTCACACCCAGAAAGTTATTTAAGATTTAGCACAACACAATGCTAAATGCAAGTCAATAGATTTTAAATAGTCAGTCATGTGATCAGGGGGCTGTCAGAAGATGCTTAGATACAAGGTAAAAAGTATATTAAACTAACTGTTGGTTGTGCAAACCTTTGGAATGGGTAATAAAAGGGAATATCTATCTTTTAAAACAATAAAAATTATATTGTAGAATGTCCCTTTAACAATTCAGAAACTAATAAGGGTTAATAGTCGAGGCACTGCAGTATAAATTTGCAGGCAAAGTAATTAAAGTCTATATTATATTTTGTCTCTATCCCAACTTGTTTTATTGTCCTTTAAGGGGAGTTCACTAATATGCATTATGAAAAGGAGAGACACTTACTTTACAGTATATTGCTCAGTGAAATAAGCCGATTTCTCTCAATGACAGCAAGCATTTTCAGTTTAATTAGAAAAGTCACAATTTTCACAACTCAATTAAATGAAAAAGAGGCAAAATAAAGTATAATGAAGTGCTTGACAAACCCAGGTGCCAGGGAGCCACTGGTACCTTAAAATGGCTGGCTTCTCCAAGACATCCATGAATGCCTCCCACTTCCTCCCGCCAACAGCAACACCAAAAGTTTAGCTGGATCCCTTTTTACACAACTGTGAAACACAAATCTATCTTTTTTATATAGTGTATGTGAAATACATTTTTTTTAAATTTATATGGATTCATTTAAAAGATTTTTCACTAGTCAGAAACAGGCTTTTTATGGTATCATCAATCTAGCGTTTAATGTCCATTTATATTTTTTAATATCAAACAAAAACACAAGATCAGTAAATGCTACATATATTTCTCTGTATGAATTACTACAGCAGGATCCTAGGAGGAGGTTGTGCTCCCCCTGCAGGCACTTCAGGGCATGACACCAAGCCTGAAACAAATGTGTTAGCTAGTTTCATAGCGGAGTTAATTGCCAGCTGCAGACAACACTGAGCTTGCACAATAGAAAATGTTTTGACAACTGAGGGCAAAACAGACCCCAGACACCATAGAAGGTGAACAAACTAATAAATAAAATAGCTTAAGGGAAAGCTGTTTATGTCAGCCTTGCAGATAACACTGCATAGTGTGGTTATTAACATAACATTTTACAGAAGATTTAACAGTTTAATAACCGAATAATAATGTATCTCCATTCTCTGCCACGCTTCCATGAAGAACAGCCATTGGTCAGCAGCACAGCTGTTCAATCCCTGATAGTTCAGAAGCTGAAACTAATGTCTAAACCAAGGCAAAAAACAACCTACTTCCTAATAAGAGGGGTGGATGCACTTGCATGAAAATTGAAAAGTATGTGACAAAGTTTTTGGGCTTTTTTATTTGTCCTGCTGTATACTGAGAGGGCCACAATATAGGAACTTCACGTTACCCAAATGCCTGTCAGTCTTAGGGACAACGGGTAGAAATCAGTTACACAAAGCAAAGATACACCAGCCTTGAGTAGTCTGGAAAGAGGACCGTTTATGATTTCACAGCCAGGGGAAGGTCATGATGACCAGGCAAAGCACACGTCACTTTTGCCATTGCCAGATCTAAACAAGGGGGGGGAAAAAAAACCACACACACAAAATCACTTGCACTGAACACACAACATACACCACATAAATAATGACAGGAAAAAAAAGTGTGTATACAAGTACTGGATACTAATAAGGTTAAAACGGATTGCCATTGGTGTTTACTTGGTAAAATGGTTTCCATGATTAAATTTAAATTCAAGAGACCTTAAAAAGGGACCTCAATACTACACAAATGTTGAAGCACTTCAAAGTGTTGTAGCATAGCTGTAACGAGCTAGAAAATATCACTTGAATATCTCTATGAAAAAGAAAGATATTTCCTCAGTAGCCACCTCACATTGTAAAAGGGAATTTAAGCAGCCAATCGGGGTGCAGGACTTGCAAGCGCACTTACATATGACGTGCATTTTTGCAGATCCTTGCCTTCCCTAACCCAGCAACGCCTCTAACAATAGTGTATTTTTCTGACCAAAAACTCCTCCACCAGTCATGTAATTGCCTAAGTCAGCAACACCTCCACTGGGAGTTACAGCCAATCACAAACTATCCCATGTGGGATCTGCAAAAATGCCTGGCATGTGCAGCAGTCACTTTAATTCCCACCTCAGTTTAAATAAGTTTAATATGAAATCTATTGAGATTTTAAAAAAGTACAATCTACTGCCGAATTTTTATTGTTTAAAAAGATCAACACGGCCATATTAATATACAATTTACATCTGATTAGCTTGTACATTTTTATGCATAAAAAGGCCCAATATAAACAAATTTTAGCCAATCAGTGCCGACTCCAAGGTAACTCCATGGGAGTGAGCACAGTTATTAATATGGCACACATTTACTAGCGCTGTCCAGCTGTAAAAAAAGGTCAAATTGCACTGAGATAAGAGGAGGCCTTCAAGGGCTTAGAAATCAGCATGACCCTATCTAGGTTTATCTTTCATCAAAGAATACCAAAAGAACAAAGCAAATTTGATGATTAAAGTAAATTGTAAAGTGCTCTCTTTGGCAGCACATATACTAAAATTGGAACAATACAGAGAAGATTTGCCTGGCCCCTGCACAAGGGTGACATGCAAATCCGTGTAGCATTCCATATTTTTTTTTTTTTTTTTAAATGGATAAAGTACGTTGCAAAGTTGTTTAAGGTTGCATGCCGTATCTGAATCATGAAAGTTTAATTTTCACGACACTGTCCCTTTAAGTGAAATCCCACAAGATCACAGTAAAGCAAAGCGAGACCTCTGCAAAGATTTTTTTTGGTCAACAGGCAGCTGATCCATAATTATTCACAGAGCACTTACTATGGTGAGCTGAACATTTTTTCAGGTAAAATATCTTCCTTTTCTACATACAGAGATGTTAAGGTGATGTTTTCTTGTCAGCTTTTTACAGCTATGCTGCATCACACTTTCAAGTGATTTAGCATATGTGCATTATGTTACTTTAAATTTCATATAAATTAAAGCAGTAAAAAGAGGTCAACATTTTCATGCATAAAAAGATACAATACAAAATTTTTGGCCAATCAGTGCTGACTCCTAGTTAACTCCACAGGAGCACAATGTTCTCTATATGGCACACATGAACTAGTACGGTCTAACTGTGAACTGTCAAAATGCAAAGATAAGAGGCGGCCTTCAAGGGCGTAGAAATTCGCATTTGAGCCTACCTAGCTTTAGCTTTTAACAAATACCAAGAGAACAAATTTTGACTAGACTGTCCTTTTAAGATCCCACTGCACTTCCTTCCCAATTTACTTTCATCATCAAATTTGCTTTGTTCTCTTGGTAAGCTTTGTTGAAATATAAACCTAGGTAGGGTCATATGCTAATTTCTAAGCCCATGAAGGTCGCCTCGTATCTCAGTGCATGTTGACAGTTTTTTTACAGCTAGACAGCTCTATTTGTGTACCATATAGACAACATTGTGCTCACGTCCGTAGAGTCAACACCGGTTGGCTAAAAAGTCTGCTAAAAGCACTGAGATAAGGAGGCAGTCTGCAGAGATTTAGATACAAGGTAATCACAGAGGTGAAAATATTAATATAATTGTGTTTGTTATGCAAAACTGGGGAACGAGTAATAAAGGGATTGTCATTCTTGTTAAACATTTTCTAGTAGCCTGTGCCTTTAAGGACTGACTGCTTGTTGACAGAGGGATGTCATATTTGGTTATTCGCCCCAATACAGGAACCCCTGTTTCACAAAAAACTGTAATAAATTGTACATTATATATAAATTTATATTAAAACTAAGAAAAAGTTGTGTACGGCCTATTGTCTTCAAACTATTGACGTTCCCCGCACAGTAAGAGGTCCTTTCTTTGTATTTAAGTAACAGATTTGCTTATAACTCTCCCTAGATTACAGCAAATTTATATCTGCAAGGAGAAATAGTTATTGGAAAATCCAATTGCTCTTAAACTAAAGAGACCCGTATTTAAAGTATAATCATATGGTGCTATATACTCACCTAACCTTCATTATAAACCATAACGGTGGTTAACTCTGTAGAAGCCAGTGTCCGCATTTTAGTCTGAATCCCTTATATACACTGAAGACAACTTTTTGTATACAGTTGCAATGACAACCATACAAACCTATTGTTGAGAACTATTCGATATATTATTTACATGTGGATGGTTATTTAGCCCTATGACAACAATATTTCATTTTCATTAACGGAGACGATATTGAATTAAAAACATACTCTTGCGACTAACAATTTAACTGTTGATCAGTGTATAACAGTATCACTTTACCAGCTCACTCATCTTATTGAGTTCCAGAATTTAACTGTTTTAACAGTGATGTCATGATAAACCGTTGAGAAACAGTAGAGAGATAGTAGGGGGGAGGGCATTTATCTGTATATTTAACCCCAGTCTCGCCTGCATATATTGAGGTGGCGACGATTGTAGCACACGTTATCGCTCTGCGTGTAACCACTCACACCATTTCTCTAACCTAGACAATTGTGATCTGATAAAACAATACTAGTGATACTACATCGACCTCATAACAGTAGGGATTCTTAAAATCTTATGTCTAATTGGGGGACACACAAACGCAATATTATCTAATATAAGCAATTCCTAGGTCACTATCAGACTAATATATCTGGTCACTATTAGGCCAATACGGCCACTATATATATTTATTTTAATACTAATGCTGCACCATTCTGACCACATTGTGTGTTTTAATTGTATGATTTGATTAGTAGGAATTAAGTTATGTTTTAGCCCCCATCTTTCAGGGATTGATATTAGTCAACTTTCGTAATCAGATATATGCAATAGTGTGGTTGAGTGCTATTATAGTACACATTTTGCAAGTGTTTTTTCACTTGATTTTTTTCCTGTTCCTTGCTTTCTATTAGCTATTAAATGAAGTCTCAGTACTCCAAATGGCCATCAAGAACAATAAACAAATATAAGGCAGGAAATTTGTGGGGAGGAACAAACACACAGTACTGTACGCCATCTAAGGGATGTTTTCCTACAAAGGTTATTCAGTGACAATAGATGTGAACTGATCCTGCACATGACTATGTTGATTTTACTTTCACAAAATGTTCCAGGTGATTTAAACTTTGAGCCATCTGTCTGCTTTCAATATGGGTTTTACATAAACATCGCTAATGGCAGTGTAAACAGAGGGGGAAGCTATGAAAACACGCTGGTCACACTGCGCATTTATTGGGTTTAGGTTTCCACTGCACTGCAGCATGCACTGTATATTGGCAATGCATATAACAGTAGGGACCATTATGGTGCACTGGTTCAAGCATAACACAAATTCCATTAAATTTGAACAAAAAAGGTGGAAAGAGACAGT
This sequence comes from Bombina bombina, assembly GCF_027579735.1. Lineage (NCBI taxonomy): Eukaryota > Metazoa > Chordata > Amphibia > Anura > Bombinatoridae > Bombina > Bombina bombina. Next base: position 39,104,498 of record NC_069504.1, on the reverse strand, counting down.
CTAGTCAAAATGAAACTCATGATTCAGATAGGGCGTGACATTTTAAACCACTTTCCAATTTACTTTTATCTTCAAGTTTGCTTTGTTCTCTTGGTATTCTTAGTTGAAAGCTAAACCTAGGTAGGCTCATATGCCAATTTCTTTGCCCTTGAAGGTCACCTCAATGCAGCGTGCCATATAGATAACATTGTGCTCACTCCAGTGGAGTCAGCACTGATTAGCTAAAATGCAAGCCTGTCAGAAAAAAATAGAGATAAGGGGCAATCTGCAGAGGCTTAGATACATGGTAATCAGAGGTAAAAAGTGTATTAACCCTTTGAGTGCTAAGCACTTTCCCACCTGGGTGCTAAGCCGATTTAATTTTTTTTTTATTTTGTGAAAAAAAATTTAATTACCTTTCCAATGGTGTGTCTTGGGGGTCTGTAGCTGCTTAGATGCCTGAGATACAGGCTTTTAAGCAGCATGCCCCCTTTCCCTATACTTTGTATTGACAAATTGTTAATAAAGTTGTGAGGTGAAACACGATGCCTGTCACTCTACAGGCATGATCGCCGGGGTAGGACAGGTTGGCACCCCTCCGATCTCCCTCAAGGTGGGAGTGTGCTAGTGACGGCTCTTAGCACTCAAAGGGTTAATATAATTGTGTTACTTATGCAAAACTGGGGAATGGGTAATAAAGGCATTATTATCTTTCTTTTTAAACCATACAAATTCTGGAGCAGACTGTCCCTTTAAATAAAAGGACATATAAACAAATAACCCTCTACAATTAAATGAGGTCTGTGCCTCATCACAAAAGCATTCATCTGCCAAAGAATATGTTGCCTTGTACTGTATGAGAACATCAAAGGTTCAGCCTCCTTCACTTTCTGCTGCACTATGAAGCATGATCCTGTGAATTATGCCTGTGTGCACAGTATTAGAGGAAAGCTTACTCCAATTCTACACTTGGTCAGTTTTTTTAATAAAGGGCCATTATAGTGGAAAGCGTGAATGTTTTAATTTGTTAGCACTGCAGTGTCTCTAGTGTTAGAATTATATGCATTGTGTGTTTAAAGGGACACTAAACCCAAAACATTTCTTTCATGGTTCAAGTAGAGATGACAATTTTAAACATTCCAATTTACTTCTTTTATCTAATTTGCTTCATTCTTTAGATATCCATTGTTTAAGAAATAGCAATGCACATGGGTGATCCAATCACACGAGGCATCTATGTGCAGCAACCAATCAGCAGCTACGCTTTTCAGCAAAGTATATCAAGAGAATGAAGCAAATTAGATAATAGAAGTAATTTAGAATGTTGTTTAAAATTGCATGCTCTTTCTAAATCATGAAAGAAAAAAATTGGGTTTCATGTCCCTTTAACTGCTGCAAAAGTGTTAAACACATGGTATAAAGTACCACTCGGGAGTGGAAGAGTACTGCTAATCCCAATCAGACATATAATAAATTAGATAATTTAATATTTCTACTATAATGACCTTTTAAGCTTTGTTTTAGGGATTTCACAATCAAACTATACATAATGGAATAAGGAAAGGGAAAGAAGGCAAATTAAATAATATATATAACACCTTAACGACCAGCGCCGTATCCTGTAAGATGATGGTGTCCTGGTCATCACTATGTCATGATCTCATCAACTGTGGCGAGCTTGCACTATTTCTGCATGCCCCACAAGTTAGAGGGGGAGGCTTAGAGAGCTTTTGGATCATGGAGGTGGGGAAGGTAAGTGGGTAATACACTGAAGAAAAACAATAATAAAAAAAAAAACTGTCTGCCAGGAGCTGACCAGTGGGGGGAGGGAATAGAGTTGTTTGGGAGGGATCAAGGGTTGGGAAGTGTCAGGTGTGAGGGTAATCTCTACACTAAAGCTAAAATTAACCTTACAAGCTACATGGTTAACCTCTTCACTGATGGGAATAATAAAATAAGTACACACACAATATATATATATATATATATATATATATATATATATATATATATATATATATATATATATATATATATATATATATATATATATATATATATATATATATATATATATATATATATATATATATATATATATATATATAGTGCAATAGGTCCAGCACAAGTAACAGTTCAGAGTTAGTTAGCAAAGTGCACGGTAGCCAGAGGGTCCTGCTCACCTCTCATATGTAAATCCAAAAGGGAAAAAAGTGAATGGCTCCAGCACTGTTTCTTTAAAAGTGAAAAAACCTTTATTAAGGTGACAAAATGAACAGACAGCAACGTTTCGGGTAACGCAGACCCTTAATCATGCTGCATGATTAAGGGTCTGCGCTACCCGAAACGTTGCTGTCTGTTCATTTTGTCACCTTAATAAAGGTTTTTTCACTTTTAAAGAAACAGTGCTGGAGCCATTCCCTTTTGGAGATACATACATACATACATACAATGTGTATTACACATACATACACACACATATATAATTCTCATAGGTTTAAAAAAAAAAAAAAAAAAACAATATTTTTGTTTAAATGGTGATGGCAAAAATGTTACAAATGCTCTGGTCTTTTGCGAAAGTTTTAGTCTGAAATGCCTGGTCATTAAAGGGGTTAAAGTGAATGTCAGGTTAGATGTATCCATGCCCGTTTTTTAAAAAATTAATCAAACTTTACATTTCACTCATTTTGTTAAAATACTTCCCTTGTGTATAAAGTGTATTAATATAACTGTGTTGGTTGTGCAAAACTGGGGAATGGGTAATAAAAGGGATCATCTACCTTATAAATCAAAAATTCTGGTGTGGACTGTCCCTTTAAAAACAAACTCACTCCCATATCACTTGCCTTATCTGGTGGTGCTAAACTGGACTTATTGGTTACATGAAAATTAATACATTTTAATCATTCATTATATTAATATAATAACGGATAAGAAACCAATCAGTGAAATGCATTTGTTAAATAGAATACCAACATACGCATAGATTTCTTCATAAGGTACACAAAATACAAAAGAAAAAAAAAAAAAAAAACACACCAAAAAAGACAAAAAGGAAAGACAGTCCAAGGGTGAAAATGCCTGACAGACACAGGGACAGAATGACACCTAGCCCAGAACACGTTAACATAACCTGCAGCTCCCCATAGACTAAGTATATAACTTCCTATTAAGTAGACACAAGTCTATACATAACTTCTTCACATTCGTAATTTACTGCATATTTTTTATTTCATGATTCAAATAGACGATACAATTAACAACATTCCAATTTACTTTTATTATTTAATTTGTTTTATTCTTCAGATATCCTTTGTTGAAAAAATAGCAATGCATGAGGCATCAATAAGCAGCCAATCAGCAGCTGAGCCTATTTAGATATGCTTTTAAAACTAGGATATCAAGAGAATGAAGCAAATTAAATAGAAGTAAATTGGAAAGTTGTTTAAAAATGCATGCTCTTTCTGAAAAAAAGCAAATAGCATTGCCCTCTGACATAGCAAAAGGCAAGAAGCAAAAGCAATGGGGCAATAAATAATGAAAAAAAATTGGGCACCAAGTATGGCGCACAACGTAACTGAAATTTTTTTTGGCGCCAACCATGTCCGGAAATCACACACTCGCGTCACTAGCAACGCAACCCTGTGTGACCCCTGCGTCAAGTATGGCGCCGGAAATGACTAACTTGCGTCAATGGACGTGCCTTTCACGCCAAAAACATTTTGCGCCAAGAATGACGCAATAAAGTGTAGCATTAAGCGCACCCGCAAGCCTAAGACAGCCCACAATTTGAACAAGTAGTCAATTGAAAAAAATACTAAATCATCTCTGAGGAAGTGCATGCGCGAAACAGGTCAGATAGTATGAAGCTGCTGTACCTATCTACTACCTGCTGAATAAAAACACTACTGACAGTTACCAGTCCGAAATCTTTGTCTCTTTCTTCAAAAAAAGACTAAACCCCAGGTAAGAAAAATATTTCTCAATATTAACTTTCCCAAATATGAAACTGACACAATCTGCAAAAGGAAATACATGAACCTGACTAATGGCAAATATAAGTACAATACATATATTTAGAACTTTATATAAATGCATAAAGTGCCAAACCATAGCTGAGGTGTCTTAAGAAATAAAAACATACTTACCCAAAGACACCCATCCACATATAGCAGATAGCCAAACCAGTACTGAAACAGTTATCAGTAGAGGTAATGGTATATGAGAGTATATCGTCGATCTGAAAAGGGAGGTAAGAGATGAATCTCTACGACCGATAACAGAGACCTTATGAAATAGACCCCCGTTAGGGAAATCATCGTATTCAATAGGTAATACTCTCTACATCCTTCTGACATTCGCTGTACTCAGAGGAATCAGGCTTCAAAATGATGAGAAGCGCATGTCAACGCAGAAATTTTAGCACAAACTTACTTCACTTCCATAGGAGGCAAAGTTTGTAAAACTGAATTGTGGGTGTGGTGAGGGGTGAATTTATAGGCATTTTGAGGTTTGGGAAACTTTGCCTTCCTGGTAGGATTGTATATCCCATACGTCACTAGCTCATGGACTCTAATTACATGAAAGAAAGAAAAAATTGGATTTCATGTCCCAAAAAAAAAAAAAAAAAAATATATCACAAAACAAATACAAATGATTTTTTTTTTTATTTATCTGCTAAGAAGCATCTTGAATGTGCAAAGGGAGAAAATAAGATATCACATCAATGAAGTTAAGCTCATAATATGAACTGTGCATATAATTTAGCCTTTTACCTCTAGAGCTCTCTTTTTAATCTATTATCCCACTGAAATATACATCGCTATGAATACCCAAAAACTCCCCTCGCCCATCGGGCGAGTAAATCACAAAACTTACCAGCCCACAAGAAACTTTAGTCGCCCGTGCATATCTGCATGTAGTGTGTATATATCTTATGTAAAAAGGCAATATAAATAGTGTTATTGTAATCTCACATGCATTGCAGACAGAGGTCCCAATTTGAATGCTGTGCAAGCTGCTTACTACTTGGGACTTCAGCATTAATAAAAAGGCTTTAACTTTAGAAAATATTTTTCTATCACCAGGTAGAAAAAAACAGGGATATTATCTTTGAAAAACTGTATGTACAGTCTTGACTTATTTTCGCCCAAGGGGAAAAAAAAAAAAAAAAAAAAAAAAAAGATATAATTGAGCTTTGTTAGAATTTTCCGTCAGCATATGTGGGGTTACGATTGACTTAGCATATTTAATTCTGCCACCCTTTAACCTATAGCGCTTTGAGTGGTACTGCATAAATAGGTGACATAACGAGCATGTTAAAAATACTTTTTCCCCCCCCTTTCTGCCTGGCTGCCTTTCAACTACTAGCGCGACTGTCAGTGCCGCGCTAGCAGATTTAACTGGGTGAATGGAGATGGTATGTTCTCTACTAATTGGTAAAGTCAGTTTTTGGAGCATTAATAGCATCCAGAAAAATTGTGCACTGCTCTATATTATGGTAGGCAGCTTGATCGTGTACATTGTGCTGAGTACTGCAGAGGACCCTGGAGTACGTCAGCATAATGTACACGAGCAAGCTGCCTACCATAACTATATAGTCACTTAAACCCATACTTCATTCATACACACACAGAGAAGAAACACTCACCACTCTAGCAGGATGTCTTCCCGCGCAGATAACCTTAGGGGTGGGAAGTAGCAACTGACAAGGAAGAGACCAAGAGCCATGGAGATAAGGGGAGGTCTTTGAATGCATTAAACAGAAAGAACCTCCCCTTTCTTCCCTCCATTCCCGTGTGTGCGCATATGTGGAAGGCAATTTGAAATTTTTTTTAATTGCTTCTTATATCTCACTTAAAATGTCAGGTCGCCGTTCGGGCTCATAACTTAAAAATTTTACTTGCCCGCAAGAATTTTTACTCGCCATTGGCGACCGAACCGGTCTATTCATATTCCCTGCATAGTATACTCCTACTGAAGACTAATCACCGCTCTTGGACCACAAATATCACTATTACAAAGTATAGGAGAATAATTGGGGATATGTAAAGAAGACTCACTTTTGAATCCATTAAGTACAGCAAAATTATACTGTACCTTCTGAACACAGCAATATAAAGAATAAAACAAAGCCAAATGTGTGACTCACACATCTGCAATAACGGCGTATCTGAATAAACAGACCACTTGCAATACATTTGTAATAAAAAAAGGTCTGTAAAATGACACATATGGAGAATCTGTTGCAGACCATCTCAACAAGAACAGACATAGCTTACAGGACAAAATAATTATTACGTATGAGAATGCCAACACTAACAACCTACTAAAGTATGGAATAAAATACTATTTATTAGATAGGGTAGCAGAAGATATAGGGATGTTACCTAACGCATTAAAGAGCTCAAACTATGGTTCTAAACAATCATTTAATATTAGCTGCTCCTAGAGGCAGAACTTCTCACTTTCTGCAATGAGATTTTTTTAGTGAAAATTTTCTGCAGGTCATTTTGAAATTCAATTTTAAATTAGTCAGCTACATCAAAGCACCAACTAAATTACAAAGTGTTGTTTAATTGGAGCATAAAGCATTTTAAAAGTTTTATAATATATTGCAGCAGCTGAAAAAATTACTTGCAGGGAAAAACAAATACTTTGTTACATTTTAAAATGTCTCTTTTGAATAAATGTTTCCTTTGTTCTTGGTCTAACATCACATTATTATTATTATTATTATTATTAGGCAAATATAGTAATAAAAGGTGGATTGCTCACAACACCTTGCATTCAGTAGTCACAGCTTTGCAGAGTGGGAAAGACTAGGGGTGGGTTTGAAAAATCCCAATCAATACTCTGCCCCATATTTGACTGTTCTATTCAAAAAGCACCTCACTCTGGCAGCACTGTATTAAAGGGACAGTCAACACCAGAATTTTTGTTCTTAAAAAAAAAAAAAAAAAAAGAGATAATCCCTTTATTACCAATTCCCCAGTTTTGCATATCCAAAACAGTTATAATACATGTTTTACCTCTGTAATTACCTTGCATCTATGCCTCTGCAGACTGCCCCCTTATTTCAGTTCTTTTAACAGACTCGCATTTTAGCCAATCAGTGCTGACTCCTAGGTAACTTCACGTGCGTGAGCTCAATGTCATCTATATGACACAAATGAACACCCTCTAGTGGTGAAAAACTCAAAATGCATTCAGATTAGAGGCGGCCTTCAATGTCTAAGAAATTAGCATATGAGCCTCCTATGTTTAGCTTTCAACTAAGAATACCAAAAGAACAAAGCAAAATTGGTGATAAAAGTAATTTGGAAAGTTGTTTAAAATGACATGCCCTATCTGAATCATGAAAGTTTATTTTGGACTTGACTGTACCTTTAAGGAAAACTTACACAGTGCAACTAGAGACTCTAGTCTAGGAAAAATACCGGATCTCTCACCTGTAAAGGCATAGTATAAAGATGAGTCTATGATTACGGCAAATCCATGCTGAAACGCGTAAGACTGTGATCTTACCTACACTTTGTACATTTTTTGATGCTGCTCTACTGATTTTAAATGTTTGTACTATGTGTACACAATAAATTGGACTTTTTATTATCGTATTGAGGGTCGTGGCCTTTTTTGGAAACTATTTTTTCTACAAGACTTAAGAGGAGTGGGAAGCTCCTCTTTTCCTTCTACACAGACCCTACCTTGGTTCAGCAGGCGGATCCTTGAGCCGGAGAGTTGGCCCAGACGTGGTAGTGGTTGGCAGCGGCAAGGCGAGTGCATTGGGTGGCTACGGAGCTGTGCGTAGAGATACGTAGCGTAACAGAGGTTGGAACACGCCAGAGAGTGACGTCACCCAGAGGAGCCGGGCACACGAGCTGCGTAAGTAGCAGGGGCATAGGTGGCTCCTGGAGTGAGCCCGGCAACTTGAGAGTCGGTGGAAAGGATCGGAGGGGCTACGGAAGCTCTAGCAAGACTAATCCTTTAAGTGAATCTGACGAAGTTACAGTCCTCTGAGGGGTGAGTCATGTAGCGGTAATGTCTGTTTGATACACAAGTATCCTGTATACACGTTTATGCTACAGGTATAGCCACTCAATAGCACAAGCTTGTTCTTATACACCACGAAGACAACCATAACATATTGGTGGAAAGTACACTCTACGGACAAGACATACATACATACATACATGACTCCTAAATTGATCGTTTTTAGTATAAAGATGTTGTCAGTAGTAGAGTAGGGCAAGAGAAAACGGCCAAATCAAACTCCTTTTCATGGCCTATACACAATCCATTTCCAGACTTCTGAGTAGGGAAGAAGCTCTAGAATCAGAATCATCAATGTCCTCAGAAGGTAAAAAAAAGTAAGATACTTGGGCTGATTTATCATTGGTCTGTCCGGCATGATCCGCTCAGCGGATCATGTCTGACAGACATCGATGAATGCCGACAGCGTATTTATCACTGCACAAACAGTTCTTATGAACTGCTTATGCAATGCTGCCCCCTGTAGATTTGCAGACAATCTGACGCTAGCAGGGGTGTCAATCAGTCCGATCGCATGAGATCGAGCGGATTGATGTCCGCAGCCTCAGAGCAGACGGCCCAGTTAAGGAGCAGCGGACTTAAGACCGCTGCTTCATAACTGCCGTTTCCGGCGAGCCTGAAGGCTTGCACGGAAACAGGGGCATCAGGGGTCATTCGGCCCTTGATAAATCGGCCCCACCGTGTTTGTCTAGGACTACTGGTAGCTACAGAAGTGCTGGCCTTCCTTGTAAAGTTGTCGGAAACACTTCTGTAGGTCTCATCGGGCTCTAAATTCACAAGCTGTGGATCCTCCGACACAGCATGTTGAAAACCTGCATAGAGTCCAGTCGCATCTCCTGAATTATAAACCGTTTTCAGCTGGGTGTATCTAAGCTTACATAAAAGTTGTAGTAGACTATATAGCGTGCTTCAGACTTCTTAAAAATGCTTGAAAAAGACTTGGATTACAAGTCTGAAGAGTGATAAACGGTGGATTTATCAGCTCTAGTATTCAACCATTAAAAAAAAAAAAAAGCAGCAATCTAAGGCCTAGTTTCCTTTGAGGTGGTAAAATTTGTTAACTGGTGGTGAAAACGTATTTCTATTAAAATCTCGGGACCCAGTGTATGAAAACACAATTAAAACACCTAAAGACGTGTGTGGCTAGATTCCTGCTAGTTAATAAATGTTGCCTTTGAGATATTATGTAATGTAATGAGTGAATATGACCACTGGTTTTACTTAAAGGTATTTATTTCATGTAATTGGCAAGAGTCCATGAGCTAGTGATGTACGGGATATACAATGTTACCAGGAGGGGCAAAGTTTCCCAAACCTCAAAATGCCTATAAATACACCCCTCACCACACCCACAATTCAGTTTTACAAACTTTGCCTCCTATAGAGGTGGTGAAGTAAGTTTGTGCTAAGATTTCTACGTTGATATGCGCTTCTCAGCATTTTGTAGCCCGATTCCTCTCAGAGTACAGTGAATGTCAGAGGGATGTAAAGAGAGCATCACCTATTGAATGCAATGGTTTTCCTCACGGGAGATCTATTTCATAGGTTCTCTGTTATCGGTAGTAGAGATTCATCTCCTACCTCCCTTTTCAGATCGACGATATACTCTCATATTCCATTACCTCTACTGATAACGGTTTCAGTACTGGTTTGGCTATCTGCTATATGTGGATGGGTGTATTTTGGTAAGTATGTTTTCATTACTTAAGACACTCTCAGCTATGGTTTGGCACTTTATGTATTTATATAAAAGTTCTAAATATATGTATTATACTTATATTTGCCAGGCAGAATTATGCTCGCGAATTTGGCACGAAGTTACATTAGATGGCGCAAATTCGTCATTTTCTGCGTCTTAGTCGGCGCAGAGTCCTTTCACAGTGTTGTGTCTTCAATTACGCAAGTGTCTCATTTCCGGATGTTAGCACCCAAAAAAAAATTTCTGTTTGTTGTGCGTCATACTTGGCGCCAAATATTTTCATTATTTAAAACTCCATTCCTATATGCCTCGTCTTTTTTCTCTATCAGAGGACTATTCTGTTTGCATTTTTTTCCCATTCCTGAAACTGCCATATAAGGAAATTGATAATTTTAGTTTATATGTTTTTTTCTCTTACATTTGCAAGATGTCTCAATCTGATCCTGTCTCAGAAATCACTGTTGGAACCCTGCTGCCTGATATCAGTTCTACCAAAGCTAAGTACATTTGTTGTAAACTTGTGGAGATTATATCTTCAGCTGTGGTTTGTAATAGTTGTCATGATGACTTTTACATGCAGAGAATGTGTCCATCAGTAATAGTACATTGGCTGTTGCTGTTCCTTCAACATCTAATGTACACGATATCCCTGTGTACATAAAATATTTTATTGCTGATGCGATTCAGAAGGCTTTGTCTGCCATCCCGCCTTCTAATCAACGTAAATGGTCTTTTAAAACTTCTCATAAAGTTGATGAAATTTCAAATGACCAACATACTGAATTATCCTCTGATGAGGATCTGATTCAGAAGATCCTTCCTCAGATATTGACACTGACAAATCTACTTATTTATTTAAAATGGAGTATATCCGTTCTTTGCTAAAAGAAGTGTTGATTACATTGGATAGAGGAAACTTTTCCTAATGATACTAAAACTAGTAAATGTTTAAATTCTGTTTATAAACCTCCTGTGGTTACTCCAGAGGTTTTTCCAGTTCCTGATGTTATTTCTGATATGATTCTAAGGAATGGAATAGGCCTGGTACTTCTTTTATTCCTTCTTTAAAGGTTTAATTTTTTTTTATCTTTTGCCAGCAGTTAAATTGGAGTTTTGGGAAAAGATCCCCAGTTGATGGGTCTCTCTCTACTCTTGCTAAATGTACTACTATTCCTATGGAAGATAGTACTTCTTTTTAAGCTTCTTTAGATAGGAAACTTGAATCTTATCTAAGGAAAGCCTATTTATATTCTGGTCATCTTCTCAGGCCTACAATTTATTTGGCTGATGTTGCAGCTGCATCAACTTTTTGGTTGGAAAACTTAGCACAACAAGAATTGGATTCTGATTTGTCTAACATTGTTTGCTTGCTTCAACATGCTAATCATTTTATTTGTGTTGCCATTTTTGATATCATCAAATCGATGTTAAATTTATGTCTTTAGCTATTTTTGTTAGAAGAGCTTTTTTGGCTTAAATCTTGGAATGCTGACATGACTTCTAAGTTCAGATTGCCATCTCTTTCTTTCCAAGGTAATAAGTTATTTGGTTCTCAGTTGGATTCGATTATTTCAACTGTCACTGGGGGGGGGGGGGGGGGGGGGTTGCCTCAGGATAAAAGACCTAAGGGTAAATCTAAAGCTTCTAACCATTTTTGTTCCTTTAGACAAATTAAGGAACAGAAACCTAATCCTTCCCCCAAGGAATCTGTTTCCAGTTGGAAACCTTCAAATTGGAATAAATCCAAGTCATTTAAGAATCCAAAGCCAGTCCCCAAGTCCGCATGAAGGTGTGGCCTTCATTCCAGCTCAGCTGGTATGGGGCAGATTAAGATTTTTCAAGGATGTTTGGACAAATTCTGTCCAAAATCAATGGATTCTGAGTATTGTCTCTCAGGGGTACCGAATAGGATTCAGAGTAAGACCTCCTGTGAGAAGATATTCTCTCACGCATCCCAGCAAATCCTCAGGCTTTCCTGAAGTGTGTTTCAGACCTGGAGTTTTCAGGAGTAATCATGCCGGTTTCGTTTCGGGAACAGGGTTTGGGGTTTTATTCAAATCTATTCATTGTCCTAAAGAAAGAAAATTCATTCAGACCAGTTCTGGATCTGAAAATGTTGAATCGTTATGTAAGAGTACCAACTTTCAATATGGTGACTATAAGGACTATTCTGCCTTTTGTTCAGCACGGGCATTATATGTCCACAATAGACTTACAGGATGCATATCTTCCTATTCCGATTCACCCAGATCATTATCAGTTTATGAGATTCTCTTTTTTTAGACAAGCATTACCAATTTGTAGCTCTTCCTTTTGGCCTAGCGACAGCTCCAAGAATCTTTTCTAAGGTTCTCGGTGCCCTACTCTCTGTAATCAGAGAATGGGGTATTGCTGTGTTTCCTTATTTGAACGATATCTTGGTACTAGCTCAGTCTTTACATTCTGCAGAATCTCACACAAATCAACTAGTGTTTCTTCGAAAACATGGTTGGAGGATCAATTTTCCAAAAAGTTCTTTGATTCCTCAGACAAGGGTCTCCTTTTTAGGTTTCCAGATAGAGACAGAGTCATGGACACTGAATCCGACAAGAGACGTTTAAAATTGGTTTCAGCCTGCCGGAACATTCAGTAGCTATGTGCATGGACGTTTTAGGTCTCATGACTGCAGCATCGGACGCGTTTCCCTTTGCTCGTTTTCATACAAGACCTCTCCAGCTTTGTATGCTGAACCAAATGGTGCAATGATTATACAAGGATATCACAATTAATATACTTAAATCCCAATGTTCGACTATCTCCGACTTGGTGGTTAGATCACCATTGTATAGTTCTAGGGGCCTCTTTTGTTCGTCCAACCTAGACTGTGATCACAACAGATACAAGTCTTTCAGGTTGGGGAGCTGTCTGGGGATCTCCGACAGCCCAAGGGGTTTGGAAATCTCAAGAGACGAGATTACCAATCAATATTTTGGAACTCTGTGCGATTTTCAGGGCTCTTCAGATTTGGCCTCTGCTGAACAGAGAACCATTCATTTGTTTTCAGATAGACAATATCACAACTGTGGCATATGTCAATCATCAGGGTGGGACTCACAGTCCCCAAGTTATGAAACAAGTATCTTGGATACTTGCTTGGGCGGAATCCAGCTCCTGTCTAATTTCTGCGGTTCATATACCAGGTATAGACAATTGGGAAGCAGATTATCTCAGCCTACAGACTTTACATCCGGGAGAGTGGTCCCTCCATCCAGATGTGTTTTCTCCGGTTGTTCAAGATGTGGGGTTTCCCAGAAATAGATCTGATGGCATCTCATCTAAACAAGAAACTTTCCAGGTACCTGTCCAGGTCCAGGGAGCCTCAGGCGGAAGCAGCAGATGCGTTGACACTTCCTTGGGGTTATCAACCTGCTTCTATTTTCTTGCCTTTAATTCTTCCAAGAGTGATTTCCAAAATAATCATGGAGCAATCGTTTGTGTTGCTGCTGGCTCCAGCATGGCCTCACAGGTTTTTCCATTAGGATCTCAAATCATTCAATTTGAAGGTATGGAAATGAAATGCCTAGTGCGTAGTCATAGAGGTTTCTCTGACTCAGTGATTATTACAGGCTTGTAAATCTGTTTCTAGAAAGATTATCAAGTTTGGAAGACTTATATTTCATGGTGTTCTTCTCATAAATTCTCTTGGCATTCTTTCAGAATTCCTAAAATTTTATAGTTTCTTCAGGATGGTTTGGATAAGGTTTTGTCTGCAAGTTCCTTGAAGGGAAATCTCTGCTCTGTTTTATTTCACAGAAAGCTTTCTAAGCTTCCTGATATTCACTGTTTTGTACAGGCTTTGGTCCGTATCAAGCCTGTCATTAAATCAATCTCTCCTCCTTGGAGTCTTAATTTGGATTTGAAGGAGTTACAGGCTCCTCCATTTGAGCCTATGCATTCTTTGGACATTAAATTACTTTCTTGAAAAGTGTTGTTCCTTTTGGCCATCTCTTCTACTAGAAGAGTTTCTGAATTATCTGCTCTTTCTTGTGAATCTCCTTTTCTGATTTTTCATCAGGTTAAGGCGGTTTTGCAGACTTCATTTAAATTCTTACCTAAGGTTGAGAATTTTAACAACATTAATAGAGAAATTGTTGTTCCTTCCTTGTGTCCTAATCCTAAGAATTCTTTGGAGAGATCCTTACATTCTCTGGATGTGGTAAGAGCTTTGAAATATGTTGAAGCTACTAAAGATTTTAGGAAGACTTCTAGTCTCTTTGTTATCTTTTCTGGTTTTAGGAAAGGTCAGAAGGCTTCTGACGTTTTTGGCATTGTGGTTAAAGCTTTTGATTCATCAAGCTTATTTGGAGTTGGGTTAGGCCCCGCCTCAGAGAATTATAGCTCATTCTACTAGATCAATCTCCACTTTGTGGGCTTTTAAGAATGTAGCTTCAGTTGATCAGATTTGCAAAGCAGCAACTTGGTCTTTGCATACATACACTAAATTCTACCGTTTTTATATATTTGCTTCTTCGGAAGCAGTTTTTGGTAGAAAAGTTCTTCAGGCAGCTGTTTCAGTTTGATTCTTCTGCTTATGTTTTAAGTTTTTCTTTTCATTTATGAGAATAAACATATTTTGGATTGTGGATTTATTTTCTTCAGCGGAAAATGGCTGTTTTCATTGTATCCCTCCCTCTCTAGTGACTCTTGCGTGGAGTTCCACATCTTGGGTATTGCTATCCCATACGTCACTAGCTCATGGACTCTTGCCAATTACATGAAAGAAAACATGATTTATGTAAGAACTTACCTGATAAATTAATTTCTTTCATATTTGCAAGAGTCCATGAGGCCCACACCTTTTTTATGGTGGTTATGATTTTTTTGTATAAAGCATAATTATTTCCAAATTCCTTTGTTGATGCTTTTTACTCCTTTCTTTATCACCCCACTACTTGGCTATTCGTTAAACTGAATTGTGGGTGTGATGAGGGGTGTGTTTATAGGCATTTAGAAGTTTGGGAAACTTTGCCCCTCCTTGTAGGATTGTATATCCCATACGTCACTAGCTCATGGACTCTTGCCAATATGAAAGAAATTAATCAGGTAAGTTCTTACATAAATTATGTTTTTTATGGCCACCTTAAAATTAGTGTCCCTAAGAGACACAAAAAGGTGTTAGAGGTGTCTAAGTGTACTGCCAGTAGTATTTACTCATAACTGTCTCATATTAAAGAAAATTAGGTAGTCCCTGAGGTCTATTTATCCCTAAGAGACACTAAGGGAGAAAGCAGACAAGAAGACTTGAATAATGGATTTACTGACACATGTATTACAGATTCAGAAGCAAAAAGATGTGGATGAGATAACCACGCATGTTTTTTTTTTGTTTTGTTTTTTTTAAAGATCTATATATAACAAATATCAAAAAGTTAGGTGCCAGAAACAAATCTGAGCGGTTTTATCCATTGGTCATGCGATTTGGGGAGTACAGATTGTCCAAAATAGGGTGAATTTGATCCATAGCAAACTCAACAAGGAAGTAGAGGTAACTTCTAAGAGGTAGATTTTATTCAGAACACAGTGCCTGCATCACTCATGGTGAGCTAAGCGCTGCAATATTCTAATCAGGAAGCCAGTACTGCTCAGTGCAAAAAGTCACCTCTTAGTAAAATAAATTTCTGCCGTGGGCTGACTAAACAGCACAGAACAGCGATCGCTTAAAACAAATAAAATGAGCTTTTTGCATGAAGTATGTTATACTTCATAAATTAAAGTCTCCTTTATTTGTTTGAATGGTCAATCCTAGCGTTTCACAAATGCTAGGGTTGACTAAGTATTAAATTTTTACATTTTAATATCCTAAACACTGTCCAATAATGTGTAAAAATAAATAAAAAAAAAAATAAAAAAAAGATATAATCCCTTAAATCAGAGGTAAAAATAAATAAAAGTTTAAAATTTAGAAGCCAGTAAGAAAATATAGTAGCTAGACATACCCATAGGAGCCAGACAGTGGTATCTGTATATAGATCTATGGTAAATAACCGAAAAAGTTAGGAGCCAGGAATAAAATGAGAGCCAGTGGCTCCTAGATTTGTCAATCCCTGCCTTAAATTGCGATGAGCTATAGGTTTCATCAAGAGAAGAAGAACCCATGGCCCAACAAAAAGGGAATAAACCAAACAGTGAAGTTATGTTTATGAATGATAGCAGTAAGGAGTGAATACAGAGCCAACAAGAGGCCAAGGGATAAATATACTCACAGAGAGATAAAAGAAGATTATTTAATGAACCATGTTAAAATGCATCAGTAATAAAAGACAATATATAAAAATGTAAAAAGCACATATAAATAAAATTACAAATACAGGAATATCTTACAGAAGCGGCTCAAAGGACCAAAGCTGATAATTACAATAAAAACAGGAGGTAATAACAGGTGATCAGTGTGAGTGGTACACCAGAATAAGAGTGTATACTAATAAAACAGAATTAGCCTAAGTACAACTATAACAAGTGCATCAAGCAAAAAACTAATAAACAATAGTACAAACAATAGTGTTCAAAAGAATAGTGTTTCAAAAATAGTGTTCCAAAAAATAGAAAAATGCACTGCAGTGCAAAAAAAGGGGGGTAGCAAAATAATTGTATAGATACGATCAAATAGTGAGTGAGTGCAAATGGATATAAAAATGCTAGCTACTTAATCCAGTGAGGTTGAGATATAATTAAATAAAATACACAATATGCAATAACATAAAAAATAATAAAATATAATCCAAAAAAATGTGTTCAAAAAGTTGATCAACAAATGTTAGTGAAGAACAAAAATAAGTCAATCAAAACTAAAAAATGGAAAAAATGGGTGATGAAAAGCAAGGTGAAAGTGAGGAAATTGATTCCTTCCAATGTTATGAATGATAGCAACAGGTGAAGCGGAACCTTATGCACGTCATTTAGAGCTATAACTGAACTCCCAGGAATAAAGCGTTATGGATTCCACCCCATCAATGGAACGAAAATGTATTTAATTCTAATAATTGAATAATAAATTACCTCAAAATGTATTCACCTCTCCAGAGTAAGTGCTCTGTGAACAGTTATACTTTAGCTGCTGTAAAGCTGCAAGTTGAAGAAAAAACAAAAATAGCCAATCAGCAGTGCTAAGGTCATGCATTGCTTTGATCTCATGAGATTGTACAGCAAACTTCCTTAAACTGAAAAAGGAAAACATGACTGTCTGCACATGCCAGATGCACACTCCCTTGCAAGTCATGGGGCTAGCATTCTTTACAGTGGGGTGTGAATACTTAGGAAACTGAGGTAAATATCTTTTTTATTTTACATAAAAATTTTCAGGTGATATTTTCTCGTCAGCGTTTTACATCTATGCTGCATCACTTTCAAGTGTTTCAACATTTGGGTATCATGGCTGTTTAAGTATATCATGGCCCAACAAATGACAGTACTATTTGGGCATTAGAATGTCCCTTTAAGAAGGCAGAAACAGAGAGAAATCAACCATCAATTAACATCTTATGTATTTATGATAATCTCATAACGTCTACAGCAATACCTATAGTTGGAGGCTGTTGGCTTAACACATTCACATTGTTAGGAGGATCCATGTCGTCCTAACAGCGCTGGGCTTTAACACCGAAGGACAGCATGGAACGCCTTACCTTATAAGGCATTCTGTAGCCTCCCCCTTTTGATGAACACAAGATTGGACTAGGGGCGTGCCTAGCAACATAGAAAGCCCCCCATGATCTGTTCCTGGCCAGACAAGAAGGGGTTAATAACTTCAGGCATATGTTTACTACAACAATAAACAACCAGCACAAATATATGAGCCAATAAAATGAACTTTCAAGTAGAAGCACAACTGAATTAAGGGATTTTTTCCTTTCATGATTCAGGCAGAGCAGCAATTTTTATCAACTTTCTGATTTACTCAGATTGTCATTTTTTCTTTGTTCTCTTGCTATCTTTATTTGAAAAGAAAATCCCAAGAATGTAAGCTTAGGAGCCGGACCATTTTTGGTTCAGCACCTGGGTATTGCTTGCGGATTGGTGGCTAATGGGATGGATCCTATACTTACATTCCTGATTTTTCAAATAAAGATACCAAGAGAATGAAGACATTGATAATAGGAGTAAATTAGAAAGTTGTTTAAAATTGCCTGCTCTATCTGAATAATGAAAGAAAACATTTGGGTTTTGTGATGGACCGCCTGGGTACAGCCACCAAAAGCTGCCTCCTGCACTCCAAACCCCTCCAGCAGATAGATAGCTGACACCAACCCTTTACCCCAACCAAGAGACAGGACTCAAGTTCAGGTAAAACCAAAAGGAATAACTGTTTATTGCAAGGTTCACATACATTTTATACACTTCCAGGGACAATCCCCTTTATGATCAACAGGTCAAGAATTAGATTATCAGATCAAACAATACAAATGTCTTGAAACTGTTGAGAGACATACAACCATTAGAAACATGACACTTCAAACATTAATCTAATCAGATAGGCACTAGACAAGTCTTATCAGTAGGATTAGTAGTTACAGGAATCCCACACACCACCCCCCTTGTCTATGTCCAGGGAAACATGTACACTGTAAATCCTGATTAGCATAGGCGTGCCCACCAATATACCCAGAAACAGTTCCACAGTCCCAGCTCCCTTACGTGCCCTGACCAGGAAAATAGGGCAAAATCCCTGGTCTCTTCTATGGGCCATAATCAGTGGGCAGGAGCCTAGCCCACAGCCCCCTCCAGAAGCCCCAGTGAGGGTAGGTTCCGTCACAGGTTTCATGTCCCTTTAAAGGGAAATTCGGCTTCTTATCTGGGAATATTGCAAAACTATGAAAGCTTTACTAATAAAATGATATGGCAATCGTAAGAAGTCTGTATTGTTTCCTAAAAATAAGGCTTGAGGTAAAGCAGTTTGGGCATTTAAAAACAACTACAGCAAACAAGACATAATATATTCCAAACTGACTTCATACTACTTTACAAATGACTTGTAATAATGCGTTTCACATACCCTTTTACTGCTTGACCTTACCGGATAACATACAGTCTAATAAAATAATTAGCAGGGGAGAACTTCCGGGCAGCGGCCATGATAGATCGAAGACTTGTTTGCTGCTCCAGCTCCGTAGTTTCGGCGGTCTAAAATCCATTTATTGACAGTCCATACTTTAACTGTCAATACCTATATTTTGCAGCTGGAGGCTATATATGTCATATGCCTCACCTGTATGTACCTGTAAGTTTGTACATTGTCTCAATAAAAATAATAAAATAAAAATGATTAGCAGTTCAAGTATCTCTTCTGTTGCAAGAGCACAGTCTCAAGTAACCATACTTTGCCCACACATCTCTGTACCCACCTTGGCTACTGGTGCACAAGCTCATAAGGCAGCAAGCAGCTGGCAATTTTAGGTCAGCTCCCAACTGCCTAATACGATATTCCTAAAAAAATACTCTATGATAAATGGTTAAGAGATGAAGATGCTATAAAGGTTGTAAAAGCAAATAGTAATGTTGACTTCTCTGCAACCAAGTGTAAACCCGGTGCTCCTAACACTCTAAGTGTACTCAGTAGCCTTAAAGGGGCAGTCAACTCAATTTGTTTTAGAAGATAAATAATCCCTTTATTACCCATTCCCCAGTTTTGCACAGAAAACATGGTTATATTAATACACTTTTTACCTCTGTGATTACCTTGTTTCTAAGCATCTTCTGACTGCCCCCTGATCACATGACTATCTATTGACTTGCATTTTAGCCAATTAGTGCCGTGTTAGAATCCATGGGCATCAGCACAATGTTATCTCTATAAGGCTCACATGAACTAGCTTCCCCTGATGTAAAAAAGCAAATACAAAAATCATGTAATCATGGGGCTGTCTTTAGGGATTTAGAAACAGACAGAAATTTAGAGGTTAAAAAGGTTATAAAGTATGTTAATATAACCATGTTTTTGTGCATAACTGGGGAATGGATAGTAATGACATATTTTTAAACAATAATTTTGTGTTGACTGTCCCTTTAATTTACTCTAACCAACCACAAGTACTACCACTCATACTGTCCAGTTTAAATCAGACCTCACACACAGCCGGGTTTGACCTACACCATTACTAACATGTGACATGCTCCTACACAAGGTGCCACCATGTATGTAAGGCATGCACCATTAGCTGTGGCACTGCCCTCCATAGTGTCTCAACCCGAATCCTCCATACACCCTACAACATTAACTTTGCCATGCACTTGCCATACATGGGGTCTCAACCACTTAACTCAGTATGTCTTTCCCCCATTAGCTGTACCATGCCTCTACCCGCCCTGGCATCTTACCAACATAGCTATATGTACCAGCACCTAGGTTTTGTCCTTGCCCTACTAGTACAGCACACACTATCAAATTATTATTACCCTTTGTAATGTGCCAAAAAGGTTCTGCAGCACTGTACAGGAGTGCAAGTATTCAATACAATACAGGGAAGGCCTACTGGGACATAAGGGAACAGGGCCATGATCCCTATGGAACACCCCAGGTGTTCCTGCTCACAAGGATTTACAGCACAACAGTGGTTCTCTTACACTACAGAATGTGACCCATTATAAACCAGATATAGCTCCACTTTTTTTAGGGCTTCCTGCAATTTACGTGCTCAGTGTTGGTAGAGGCTACCAGATCACCCACTGCTCCATATAATGTTAAAAATAAGAAGGGCCTGATGGTGCAGGGCCAGAATATATATATATATATATATATATATATATATATATATATATATATATTTTAGGAAACTTGACAAACTAAACTTTTTCCTCAGAGAGTATCCAAGTAGCTGTTTAGGATTAGAACATAGCCAATTCTATGCTAATCGGATTGTGGTAAAATATCTTATTGTCTACATTTAGAAGAATATTCTCAATACTTGTATTGTTAGATATCTTTAATGTTTTATATTGCCTTTGAGATAAATCAGAACTGAAGAAGAATTATCCTTTTTGTACATTAAAAGGCTGCGCAAACCACTAAACCATTACTACACTGGGAAAATAAAATGTTTTTATACCTGTACATTTTTGCCCTTGTCAGCCAACACAGATGCATGAACTGTCCTTAACAGCCAATGACAGAGTATACTGCAGTATCACTTAAACAGTTTGTTAATTCTATTAAATTGATGTCAAACTTGTTATTATTAAACAGTGTCACTCATATAGCAGGCATTTTATCACTCGCACGTTATATCTCGGTGCTGAGCATGTTTCTATAATAAGGCGGTTTAGTAGAGCTCCAGCAGTCATTACACGAAAATGTCCCGAGTCTGCCCCACTCACCACCATCCTCCCGGCCTCTCACCTGCCGCTCTCCCGCTCAGCTTGACGAACCTAACTAGCGGTTCTCCTCCGCCGGCTTCCGCCGCCATGACAGGAACCTACTGCGCGCACCTGAAACCTTCTCCGTCTGGGAACCCAGACTCAAACACAACTGCCCCCCATAGCGGAAGTGCGCCTGTTTTTGTTTCCGAACTTCCGCTGCGTGAGAGCTCTGGTACTTCTGGGGAGCACCAAGATGGCGGCGTCCAGCGAGGAGGCCGACACGAGCCATATTAGATCTCCAGTCGGTACCCCTGGAAAAGTCCGTGATCTGATCAGTGAAGGGATCGTTAGTAGGGAGCCCGGGTGAGTAGTAAAGAAGAGAGCGTTGATAGGCGGCTAACTCTGGTCGTATGTAGTTTAAATTCCTAGTGAGAAATGTACATAAATTAATAAGCACAGGGTAACTCCTAGGTACGTTAATATCGTTTGTATAATTCGTTATAAAATGTTATATTTAGCGAAACAACGTTGCAATGTTTTCCTTTATTTAATCTTACAGTGTACAGCAAGTTTCATATAACTGCATGTAATAGACACTACTATAAAGAATATCACATATACTGATATAGAAATCCAGTATAAAACCTTTTAAAAACTTACTTAGAATCTCCCAGTTTAACACTGTTTGAGGTTAGGCTGGTAAATCACGAAGAACAGACACTTTCCACCCTCCCTGCATATTACACAACCAGGAGCTGCAGGAATCTGTAGACATCAGTTTACATCTGACACTGTGGGGCATGGTTAGGAGTCTGAAAATCAGCACAATGTTATTAAAAAAAAAAATAAAAAACTATACATTGTTACAAAAACACTCACAGATGGACTATATAAATAGATCATCTACCAAACATTTATGCAAAGAAAAATCTAGTGCACAAAAGTACTACAGTGAGACTGGTGTGTCTCCTGTGGCTTCTGAAAATTGACCTTGCGACCTGCTTATCAGCGATTGCTTGATCTGTCTACAATTGGCCACATAAAGTGAGATACACAACCCCTCACAGCATATGTGCATATGCCCCTGAAAAACAGTAATAACTTTTACTAGTATCATTTTTGCTAATTTCCATTATATATGACAAAAATGATTTTATTGGAAATTGAAATGCACCAATGCAAATTTAAATTTTGACCTTTCTATCCATTTTAGCTCATTTTTTTCTATGTATCCTTGTATAAATGTGTATGTATGATATATATATATATATATATATATATATATATATATATATATATATATATATATATATATATATATACACACAGAAAATGTTTGTGGGAGGGGAGAGATATTACGTGTATCCCTAATTTAGGTAGTATACACAGATTAATAATTTGATGCAATCACATCTTATGGTGCAGACCCTTCAAAATTAAAGTATAAATAGCCTTAACAAGCAAGATATGGTTATATAATTTTGACAAATTCTATATAAAAGACAAGGGATTTCGGCACTCTTTTTGAAAAAAGTCATATAAATTTATTTCAGAAACAGATCCAAAAAACAACGGACCCCTGCCTCATCCATGAGCAGAGTTCCTGTACATAATGAAAACACATTAAAACGGATGCATAAAACACTATTGACTGGCCAGTCTTTTCTAGCGATAACCCAATCAAAATGGTATTACTCTTATTTAGACAACGAAATGTTGAAAATTGAGACTTCTCTAAAATTGCAACTAAAATTGACTTTTGAAAAAATTCCCCGGACCAGATTGCACCTCTGAAGCAAACACCACAGGTAGTGAGAACAACACCTGTTTA
This sequence comes from Bombina bombina, assembly GCF_027579735.1. Lineage (NCBI taxonomy): Eukaryota > Metazoa > Chordata > Amphibia > Anura > Bombinatoridae > Bombina > Bombina bombina. The sequence goes on along the minus strand of NC_069504.1, from coordinate 39,081,609 downwards.
CCAGCGTGAGTCGGTTCCTGATTGCAAGCAGTGCACACCTGGGTATCCCAGAGATTGGAATGGCGGAGGAGGAGTGAGCAGCATGTTCGCTAGTCCTGGAAGTATCCCTGCCTGTGTAACGAAGGTAATCGCAGGAGAAAGACAAAGGGAATTGACACCACTAAAAATCAGTAATTGGCAAAAGAATGAATGCTGATGGATAAGAAGTGGAGGTCAGAATTACGCCAAGGATAAAAACTCACGGCCTGGATGTGTGCACTCTGCTTTGTAAAGCTTAACTCGGAGAAACATACAGCCCAGAAGAGGCGGAGTAGCGCTGGACTAAGCGCGATGTATGTATACCGGGAGATCTAACAGACGACTCAGCAGATGATACGGTAACAAAGATCTATTGTCTTCACAGTATAATAACCTGTCAGTACCGAAAAGTTAAGAGCAATACTGAACAACGGACACTGATGTGGTAAAGTGAACTGATTGCTGTATTTTTTCAGCTTTGCGGGACATGTGTGTAACAGCTATGGTGCTAAGTGTGTGTGTATATCCACGACTACGGTCATGCTAGCATGGGGAGTTTAAAATACTTTTTCATTGAAGTTACATGCTAGAAGTCTGTGGGACTGTTTTATCTTTTCAACAAAGTTGTGATAACCAGCTGTTCAAATATTTGTCAGTATATTTATGAAAATCTTAGCAGTATTCTCTAAACAATGTGTAAGTATATGGCAGGGAATATATTTAACAATCTTCCTTTAAACTAAACCTGCAATCAAACATACATTTGCTAAGACAATAAAATTAATCTAAATATCTGAATTCTTTATTATTAGTAAATAACTATGAACATGTTGATACGTAAATATTTGTAATGATTAGAATATGAGTCAATATTATATGCGTTAAAACAAAAACTATTTAAAATATGCTATGCAAAGCTCATGCCAATTTACTTTAAAACCAATCTTTCATTCAGAGCTGCATTTAAAATATTACAATGAGATCTAAAATAGCAGTTACAAAACATTCAGCAATATGATTTACAGTGTTAATTTAAGCAATAGTACAATATACACTTCTATTAAAAACATCAGAAATTGTATGTATTATTTACGTAAAGACCCAATTCTGAGTTATAACTCTACAGTTGTATAGATAAAACAATTTAGCATCAAGGATATGTATTCAACAATATACAGACTGAATATAAACTACAGCTATTATGCATATATCTGTGTTAAAATATTAATTGCAACCCTCTTTCTTTATATATATATATATATATATATATATATATATATATATATATATATATATATATATATATATATATATATATATATATATATATATATATATATATACGTTGCCAAAATAGATAGTTCAGTTACCAAGGATTCCTTGTTTCATCTCAGAAAATATTTAAGTAAATTTTTGCAATCACTGAGAAAAAGGTAGATCGCTTGTTTAGAATGAATGTATTTTGGACGCCCAGCAGTGTATCATTCAAGTCAGCAAAATCTGTCCCATTTCTTCTTCATGCATTCACTTAAATAACTTTTTCATTCATTTATGAAACCATGGGAGTGGCCCTACGAGATCTGACCATCCCATTGGTTAGGTGGGATGTCTATTTGGATTGGCCCTTGGTCACCATGGAAACGCATCCTTTAAGCAGTTAAATCTCAACTGCTATACCGGTATCGGCCCTTCGGTGGTAGCAGATAGCATAAAACAAATTTATCCTCAACATTTCTAAAACATTTTTAGACAGTGAAATATTTCTTTAAACTATGTAATAGCTGCCATAATTTCTTGTATTAACCTTTCTCAGCATCAATCATAGATGGAGCAGCGTCTGATTAATTTCCTGATCGTTTTGATATGAAATATCAAATACATCTAGCATTATATTAAAATAATTTATATTTCATTTAGCCTAACAGAAAATTTATATCTCATAGTTATATCACATCAAAGTAACTTCCATATCTTCATCTCACTATATTTTAAAAGATGTATTTAAAACTTTATAAACATTTGTTTCAGATTTATATGATATGACATTTCATTTCATTCAGGCATTCCATCTCTTTCTAAGTGCATAGATTGATGCTCATGACCAATGGTTGTCTGCAATAAAAATAGAAATAATTATTAGAAGTGGTCCAAGCATTCATATGTCTATGGTCCATCTGAAATAAGATTAAGTATTATTAATCATTTACTTTTGAGGTCCACAAATATTTATTTATATTCTTAAAAACACAGAGGCTCAGTAAGATCTTTTATGTTTTCAAAACATATATATCATTTCTATGTATATCTGAATTTATTTCCTATATATTTTATTTGAAATCTAACTACAGTTGCTTTGAAATCATAATGTAAGCCATGTGTCTTCACTGTGTTACCCTAACCCCAGACACAATGTCTGTGTCACGTGTATTCTGATGTTATCAGCCACACACTTAACAGGCAGCTGTCAATTTTCAGCTCCTTTTGTTGGCAGGAAGTTCATATATGAGTGTGTATCCAGGCTCTTCTTCTTTTGCTCACCACATGGGGTACAGAGTGCTATGGAATTTGCACTTCCTAATTAAGAAGCAAATGTTTTCCTTTGTTTCTTGGGAACTGTTGTCTGTAGCTCAGCCTGGAGATGTATATTCAATTTGTGAAGGTTTCTGTCTGACATCAGAATTTAAACCTTATTTCAGTAATATCTGATACAAATATGGTTTCATACATAAACATATTTCCCTGTCCTATTGACATACATATATATATATATATATATATATATATAAATATGTATTTACCTGTGCCCTGACATATTTGTATAGCGCCTCTATTCTTATTGAAAAATGTTATAGAGATACATTTTCTACTCTCATTAAGCTGTTGATAACCTGTTGTTTTAATTAGATTGCAATTTTAGAGCAGTCTCAATTTTCAACATTTCGTTGTCTAAATAAGAGTAATACCATTTTGATTGGGTTATCGCTAGAAAAGACTGGCCAGTCAATAGTGTTTTATGCATCTGTTTTAATGTGTTTTCATTATGTACAGGAACTCTGCTAATGGATGAGGCAGGGGTCCGTTGTTTTTTGGATCTGTTTCTGAAATAAATTTATATGACTTTTTTTTTCAAAAAGAGTGCTGAAATCCCTTGTCTTTTATATAGAATTTGTCGAAATTCTATAACCATTTCTTGCTTGTTAAGGCTATATATATATTCCATGCATAAAGTGTGACAGCACCACGACAAGATTTTTTTTAAAGGTGAAAAATTCTCTCGTTATTGGGATATAACAACCTTAAAAGCAGCAACGTTCGACCTACATGGTCCTTAATCATGCATAGTTAAAAACAATAAAACACACACTTTAAAAAGGGTATCTAGGCCAATCAGGTTCCAACTTCTAATACTAATGTAATTAACTCATACCTATCCAAGTGTTTAGGGAATTCCATTTATTAGTGATCTCTAGTGGCACCGAAATACATGTCATGTAAATTCTATAAACTAATCTATAAAAACACATACAAATCATAATCCCTATTCAGACCATAAGGGTGTAATGTATTCAAACGCTTGATCCACCAAACCTCCTTTCGTCTCAGTTTTAGTTCCCTATTACCCCCTCTCCTATGTATAGGGATGTGATCTATCACTTGAAATCGGAGCTGAATAATTATATGTCCCATCTGTGTGAAGTGTGCAGACACTTGTAAGGACATATCCTTTGATTTAATAGATGTTTTGTGTTGACTGAATCTATCCCTGGCAGCCTGGGTGATCTCACCAATATAGCATAATCCACATGGGCACTTAAGGAGGTAAATTACTTGATTAGTTTGACATGTATATAGGCCATTGATAGTGTATTGTTTTCTTTTGTCATTTTGTGCTAGAAATTTTCCTTTTTATGATAGTTACATTGAGCACAATGTAGGCATGGGTAACAGCCCTTATTGGGTGTAGTCAGATAATTAGTACTGGATGGTTTAAAAGTGCTCACATCTGCTTTGACCAAATTATCCCTGAGGTTTTTTACCCGTCTATATGATGGCATAGGGGGCAATTTGAAGGATTCCACTTCTGGATTATATTTTGATAGTAGATGCCAGTGTTTTCTCACTATTCTAAAAATATCCTTACTTCTATCACTGTATTCCATAGCAAACACTAGTCTATTTGGCTCATTTTTATTCTTCACTTTCTTTCTATCTAGATCCTTAATGCTATTTACAATGATCTCTTTGGGATAACCTCTTTGTTCAAATTTATTGCCCATAGATCTTAGCCTGTCTGGTAATTTCTCTTGGCCCCTGACTATCCTCTTGGTGCGTAGCAACTGACCCCTAGGTATAGAATTGAACACTGTTCCTGGATGAAAGCTTTCATATCTTAACAAGGTGTTCCTATCTGTAGGCTTAGTATAGAGATCAGTGTTCAATCTAGTGCCTTGTTTATATACTGTAGTGTCTAGAAAATTAACCTCCTGTATGGAGTATGTCAATGTAAATCTGATGCCCACCATAGAGGCATTCATATCCTCCACAAACTGTAATAGGGACTCCAATGTGCCCCCCCCCCATATGCCAAAAATATCATCAATGTATCTTAGCCACAGCTTACAACAGCTGATGAATAACTGATTGTTATAAATAAATTTGTTCTCAAAGCCACTCATACATAAATTGGCATATGAGGGGGCTACATTGGAGCCCATAGCTGTACCTCGTTTTTGCATATAGTATGTATCTTGGAAAAGAAAATAATTGCAGTACAATACAAGTCTTGCCATATCATCAATAAAGTCCATCTGTAATGGATTATATACTTTACCCTCAATGGGTCGCCCTGGTGGAAAGGACAGATTTTTATGGAGCTTGGGCAATGTATAAAAAATTGGTGTTATTGGATGGGTTTTTTTCAACAAAAAATCATATACTTGCTTTGAAATAATTTTATGTTCTAATGCCCTGTCTAAGATCACTTTCAACTCTTTTTGTATCTCTGAAAGGGGATTATGGTCTAAAATTTTGTATACCCCTCCATCTGAGAGTTGCTGTAGGATTTCCTGAATATAGTATTGGGTATCTAATATCACTATAGCTCCGCCTTTATCAGCATTTTTTATAGTGATATCCTTATTATTTCTCAATGACAGTATAGCCTCACGTTCCTCCCTGGTTAAATTATGATGTTTCATATATGGGTTAAGATTATTTTTTTTTCATTAAAATGGTAACATTGCTGGTTGGGGGTATATATGAAGATTTTTTGTATAAATCTAAAGCTTTCAAATCAAAGGGCTCAGTTTGCAGTGCCCCTTTATTTATTGCATTTTGCTCACCCCTGTTGACAGTATTGCTGTCACCATACATTGCTTTCAATCTTAAAATTCTGAGAAACTTATACAGATCTTTATCTGTTTCAAATTCATCACAGTCTTTTGCGGGACAAAAAGAAAGTCCTTTCATCAAGAGACTATGCTCTGTATCAGCCTATATTTAGTAGGGGTGTCGAAAATAATCGCCACCACGATGCATCGCGATGCAGCCCTCAACGATGCTGCATCGATGCAGTGAAGAGGCTGAATCGATTCACGCAGCATCACGTGTCCCCACCAAATGCCCGGTGGGACGGGCTGGCTTCAGGGCCAGATTAGCGCAGAGGCTATTGTTTTTTTCATCAGGTAGTGGTAGGGTGGAATATTGTGGCACTATTACTGATTGTGCAAAGTTCTGGAAGTGGCCGCGGGCCCTAGGCTACAAACCCCCTGCGAGTCAGCGCTATCTGGGAATCTGATTTATGGAACAGCTCCAGCCTTTACGCTGCTTCCTAGCAACTTGCAAGGCACAGTGCGTAGCAACACTGGCCCCGGTAAGTGCGGCAGCTTGATTTGCAATGCCTATATACATAATATATAGCTTCATTGGCAATCAAGCTGCTGCACTCACTAGGGCTGGGCAGGTGTTGCTACGCACTGTGGCTTTCAAGTTGCTAGGAAGCAGAGATGGGGCAGCTGTTCCACAGTCCTCACAGTGATATCATCAGCAGCAGACTAATAGCGCATCAATAAGATAACTTGCGCTCATGCTGAGAGTGACATCAGGCACAGCGCCTCCCCCTCACTAGCGAGAGCGGGAAGAGGAGAGGTTAAGATAACATGTTAGTGTTACAGGGCTGGAGACGGAGTTGCATTCAGGGACACAGTGCAGGACAATTATCCCGTGAGCAGTAGCAGACAGGGCAGTAAAACAAAGACTCAACAAGAAGGAGCAGCATGAAGTGTGTTGGGATCCTGGCTTTATTTTGTGTAGTAACTATCTGCTCAGTACGGTAAGTGCTGAAAGTAAACTGTTCTGTACAAGGGGCTGGAGTAAGTTTTGTGGCAGCTAAGGGGAGGAGGGGTAAGTTGTGTAATACCCAATGAGGGAGATAGTGAACTTGTGTGAGTGTGCTCTCATACATGTATCTGGTAGTTGTGTGAATTTCCTTTCACTCATTGTGTATCGTGCAGTTGTGTGAGTGCTCTCTCACCCATATGTATACGTCTATCCTTATGCATTAATTTATTAACCCCTCACCTTCCAGCTGCAATACATTACTCTGAGCCAAAGATAAAAACTTGTATACATGCACCAAGCATCACTATATAATACACCATAATTTACCCCTTACCACCTGAATCCCCTACCAAACTTAATATTAAACCTCTCACAACACTAACTTTACCATCCCCCACTAAGATAATCCCTTATACCACTACCACCAGCCTTGCAAACTGCTGAAAGCACTAACTGAATTAGTTATTAGACAACTTTATTACTTTGTCAGTGTTTTAGTATTGGCAAAATATTGGTATAATCATCTTAGTTTGAAGTGTAGTTCTGTTATTTTTTTTTTATTCTCCTATAGACAACAGACAATGACTGTGTGTGCGTGCATATATATATATATATATATATATATATATATATATATATATATATATATATATATATATATTTTGTTTGTATGTGTGTGTGTATGTATATATATAAAATATGGAATAGAACAAGATCATGAAAATCATGGGCAGTAATCGTGATGCATCGCGATGCATCGTAGAATCGAATCGTATCGAATCGTTACGATGATAATCGTAATCGAATCGAATCGTGAGACAGGTGAAGATGCGCAGCTCTAATATTTAGAGATATTAATGACCACATTTTCTTCATCAGGTGTAGAGGAATTAGAATTAGGCAGTTTGTTTACCTTTACTTCCTCATACCCCGCCAATATCTCCCTCCTCGTTGTTGTCTCGGCATCTGCCGGTATTGGTTCCAGGAGCTCCACGTATTCATCCGCTGGTCTTTTGGATCGGTGGTGTTCCGCCCTCCCCTCCGGTATCTCCTTCCGAACCGGAGTCTAAAAAACTCTCTCCGGATGATGAGCCTTCGGCCATTCTATCCTGGTCAGTCGCTGCTCTTTGCGGTCTCCTCCAGCGCGGGCCTTCACGTGACTCACGAGATCTTGACGTGTAGTCATGTGACCAGTTGTACACCCGATGATTGGTGTAATCCAGCTCATCTCTCATGAACTTTGATCTTTTTCTCTCTTCAAGGTCTAAACGATACTGTGCTAGCAATGTATCCACTTCATCTTTGGTGGTTTTTAAATTTCCATGGTGTACTTTTTTTCCATCCCCCGCTCTACCTCCAGTACTAATCCTTTCTGTTTATCGATTTCCAGCTGTAGACATTCCACCGTTAGTACAATCAGATCGAAGGAACATTTATTAAGTATTCTCTCAACCCGACTTTTATATAATTTGTGGTTAGCCAGTATGGTTGGTCTTAGTTTTACCCTTAAGCCTCTAGGAATTCTTTTGATCCTGTAATATTTTGCGAGTGTAACAGAATGTAATTCCAAAGATATTAGCTTTCTTTTTGTTCTCTCATATTCTTTTTTTATGTCCACTCCAGCAGTATTTCTTAGGAAATTTCTTGATCCTAGGGCTAGAGAAGTGATGCATCAATGTCTGAATAGGAAAAGGTAGAAGGTTGAATACCCTCCATAGTGGTATCGCTCACTGAGGGTGCTCGTAACTTTGCTGATTGCTACACACACACTCTTCTGACATCTTGCTATAGAATAACATATCAGCCAAGTCTAAATGTTTTTTAAACAAATTTGTATCTTGTTTGCCGCAATTGTTTTTTAATAGCCAAACTCCAGCAATTACATTATTTGGAAAAGCCAACCTGGGCTTGCGATTGCAGACAACGAGGCTAGCTACTATGGTCATAACTTTAATATACAAATAATAGTTTTGTAGTTGTTATAAGTTAAATCCAATTAGGGAAATATATGTAGCAGGGTTAGCCACGAGGCATCAAACACAATCTTCAGAGCTAATGTACATGAAAAGGGGACAAAATAAATAATAAAAATATACTGCAACGTTGTTTCAGCATAACTAAACATTTTATGTACATTTCTCTTTAAAAGGGCATTAAACAATTTGGGATTGTAATATAACATTTTTATGTTTAGTAAAAATAATGTAAAAACTATGCTGCACATTTTCATTATTTGTCTTGTCCACTTTCCTGTATAAAGTAATGGGTGATGCGTGTTGTAACTTAGTTATTCTAGATTTAAAGGGACAGGAAACCCCAACATTTTCTTTCATGATTTGGATAGAACATTCTATTTTAAACAACTTTTCTATTTACTTCTATCATCAAATGTGCTTTATTCTCTTGTTATCCTTTGCTGAAGGAGCAGCATTGCACTACTGGCAGCTAGCTGAACACATCTAGTTAGCCAATCACAAGAGACAAATGTGCAGGCACCAATCAGCTGCTAGCTCCCACTAGTGTAGGATATGTGCATATATTTTTTTAAACAAGGGATACCAAGAGAATGAAGCACATTTTGAAAATAGAAGTGAATTTAAAAGTGTGTTAAAATGATATGCTCTAACTGAATCATGTAAGTTTTTAATTTTGACTTTCTTATCCCTTTAAGGGCATGCTTTTTTCCCATTTCATTTGCCATGATGGGGCCAGTTAATAACCACTATAACTGAGCCAATAAAGAAACTATATTTATAACATTGCTATAGTCCACAAAGCTATTTTTTTAACACTCTTGTCACTCTTTTTTTTTTCTCTTTGCCCCTAATTGTAGTCAGCAGATAGATTTACATCAGCCAAGTCTTAAAGGTTTTTTTAAAACAAATTAACACTGCATTTTTTTCAATATCCATACAGTTGTTATACGTTAAAGGGACAGTCTAGTCAGAATTAAACTTTCATGAGTTAGATAGGGCATGTCATTTTAAACAACTTTCCAATTTACTTTTATCATCAAAAATTGCTGTTTTCCCTTGGTATTCTTAGTTGAAAGCAAAACCTAGATAGGCTCATATGCTAATCTCTAAATCCTTGAAGGCCGTCTCTTATCTGAATGCATTTTGACAGTTTTTCACAGCTAGAGGGTGTTAGTTCACGCGTGCCATAAAGATAACATGCTCACCCCCGTGGAGTTACCTAGTAGTCAGCACTGAATGACTAAAATTCAAGTTAGTCAAAATAACTGAAAATCTGTAGTCCTCAGAGGCTTGGATACAAGGTAATCGCAGTGGTAAAATGTATATTAATATAACCGTGTTGGTTATGCAAAACTGGGAAATGGGTAATAAAGGGATTATCTATCTTTTTAAACAATAACTATTCCGGAGTAGACCATCCCTTTAAAGCCAATTATGCACACATATATATATATATATATATATAGCAGAGTTAGCCATGATAAGTATGCATTGTGCATTTCAAGTTCTGCAAAAATCCTCAATTTACAGGAAAAGGGGGTAAAATATATAATGAAAATATATTGCCAAGTTGTTTACATATAATTACATTTTACATAAAAATCGCAAGCTGTTTATTACCCCTTTAACATAACTTTAATGAAACTAAAACTATATTTATAAAATGTTTCTCCAGGAAAAAAATAAATTGAGGTTCTCTCAACTATTTCAAGTATGTCCTGGGATATGCCAGCAATACACATATTCTATTTTGTAATGTACAAGACTGATCTGTAATGATGGGGAGAATCTTCTTTTTAAGGATCTCAGAATGCCGGAGGATGTGGTGCTTTCCAGAAGGTTATTCCATAGTTGAGAAGCTCTGAATGAGAGCGCCAAACGACCAACTTCCTTGTTGTGCCAGGGAATGAAGAGTAGAGTAGAGGACCTTAAAGGGACATTGAACACTAGAATTTTCTTTGCTTTAATATTTTGTAGATGATCCTATTCTATAGACCATATGGGGTGTTTTTGTAACAATGTATAGTTTTGCTTATAGGGCTGATTTTCAGACTCCTAACCAAGCCCCAAAGTTTTAGATGGAGACTGATGTCTACAGAGTTCTGTTTGTGTAAAGGGTCTTTCCATATGTAGAGAGGAGTGTCTGCCCTTCCTGCTTTTCCAGCACCTTTTAGTTGGTGTCCCGGCCTAAACTCATCAACAGTGCTAAACTGGGAGCTTCTAAGTAAGTTTTTAAAAGGTTTTATACTGGATTTTTAGATCAATATCTATGTATATTCTTTTTTTATAGTAGAGTCTATTACACACAGTTATATGAAAATTGATGTATACTGTCCCTTTAACTCATAGGGGCAGGGGTGAGTATACTACTCGGGTAGCGCTGTGGGACAAGTCAAGAGGGGCGAAGAAAACGTCTAGAGTCAAGCTAGAGCAAGTTTATATCAAAATGATGAGTTTTGTAATCACATTGCAGGACAAATAGCCATAACTAGTTATAGAGTTGCAAGTCTACTGAGATGGCTCAGAGACACTGACACATACACAACATCCCCATCATCTATTACCGGTATCAGCATTTGTTGTACAATACTTTTCCTAGACACCATTTGTTTCTAGAAAGGGCTCCAATTTTAGGGTACAGTTGTGACAATAGTTTGTCAATATGATGTCCAAAAGAGCCAAATACCGAGATACTTATTGTTCTTGGAGTTGATAGGGGCCAGCCTACAGATTGATAATGTAATTATGTTTAATGCTGCATTATTAGTTTTTTTTTATATACCTTTTTATTGATTTTATATACATATGCATGAAATAAACAGACATGATATCTGTAAACATACAGACATTTTGTATACTTAAACGTAGAAAACACAAAATAGGGCTGTGACACCCTTATAGACCTTGATCAATTAGTACAGCAGACATTGCAGTCATAATCCTATTCATAGAACGCATATGTAGAGAAAAAAGAACAAAAAAACTACATAATATGATCTATATAACTAATTATATTAATCATGTGGACCTGGCTTCCGCCCAGACAAATAAAATTAAAAAAAATCTTCAGAGCGGTAAAAAAAAAAAAAGTTTCTCTCTTGCACCTCCCCAGCCCCCTCTCAACATTAACCCCCTTTCAAGATCTAGGTATAGAATTAGAGCAAGTTTACCACTTTATATTTATTTATTTTTATTTGTCCCAAAAACCATGGTTACGGTTCTGTTAGTGTTTAGAAACAGTTTATTTATACAGATCCATCTTTCACCCTCTAAAAAAATCCTTCTACAACACAACCTCAAGTTGTGATATGTTCAGTTTTGTTGTATATATTATAGTGTCATCCGTATACAGGTGAGGGGAACATCATTTATGAATATAGAGAACAAGAGGGGGTCCTAACATGGAACCCTGGGGCACACCGCACATTACTTTGAAAGAGCTGGAGACGTTAGAAATAGACACACATTGAGATCTGCCTGATAAGTAAGAGCCAAACTAATTTTAATGATTTATCATTTAATCCCTAGATTTTGTGCTTGCGTATTAAGATGCTGTGATTAAGTGTCAAAGGCCTATGCAAAATCAAGGAAAATAGCTCCAGTTAGTTTGTCTGTACATTATTGGTAACTTTTAAGAGAACTTTAACAGTAGAGGGGTTTGGGCTAAAGCCAGATTGGAACAGGGTGGGGAAGTCCGTCTCCTGGTAAAACTTGCACAGTTGGCTATAGACACATTTCTCCAATATTTTGGACAACACTGGGAGTAAGGAATAAAGGCCTATAGTTTGAGACTAAGGTTTTATCCCCACTTTTGTGGACCGGAAAACCCCTTGCTGTTTTCCAAGCCTTGGGGACATAGCCAAACATCAGGGAGGTGTTAATGAAGGATGCAATGGGAAGGGCAGTAGCCAATGCACTGAGCTTTAGGAGCATATTAGGTAAGTGGTTGGGCCCCTCATTTCTAGATTTTGTTGTCTAGTGCAGGTGTTAGAGTTGTTTATAAGCAACAAGGTCATCTCAGGAGCCTGTTTATTTTAAACATAAAGAGTCTCTGTATTTGAAGAACTTGAGGAGGTTCAGCGAGAACCACAGCAGATGCGTTCCCTTGAGTTAGCTTGTGGGGCATGAACATTACAGACCTGCTGGAACTAGAAAAAGTCCGGGTCAGGTATTAGGGATAATCTGTGCCACAATATATTGGATCAATAGGGAGGCCAGTGGGTTAAAGTTCCAAAATGACCTAGAGGTGATGATTTTAGGAGCTGATTTAATGGAATTTATTTCAGTCCAGGAGAGAATGGTTGGAGGATAAATAATTTTAATGAGTGGTAGTGGATATTAATGGCGTGAGATTAATTTCTTTTTGGGGGGTCTAACCAGTTTAAATTAAAGTCGCCAAGAACCAGCAATTCACTCTTCTTATACTGGGAGGCAATTTCATTAAGTAGCTGAGATACTTCTTGTAGCAAATCGATTGGGGACGGTAAATGCCAACAATGTCAGGTTTAGAATATAAACTTATCTTCAAATTAACACTGCATTTTTTTCAATAGCCATACAGTTGTTATCAGTTAAAGCCAATTAGGAACATCTATGTAGCAGAGTTAGCCTTGAGAAGTCTGCATTCTGCATTTTAAGTCCTCAATTTACAGGAAAATGGGGGGGGGGAATATCCAGTGAAAATATATTGCCAAGTTGTTTACATATAGCTACATTTTATATAAATATCACAAGGTGTTTACTGTCCCTTTTTAACATGACTTTATTGAAACTAAAACTTTACACTCACTCTTCTATACTAAACAACTAATATATATTTTTAAAATTCTTCATTCTATTTTCAGTCTAATTTTTGCTTTTTCTAGCATAAATTTAGTGTTTAATGTCCCCTTTAAACTTCCCTTTCCTAAACAGACTTTCAGTAGTCATACAGCAAAGGTACAGATACCTCCTGCGCTTACCTAATGTGCGCTTCTGTCATCTGAGGGCCGCGTGTGCGCTTCTGTCTCGCATCATCTGAGGGCTGCGTGTGCGCTTCTGTCTCGCATCATCTGAGGGCCGCCTGTGCGCTTCTGTCTCGCATCATCTGAGGGCCGCCTGTGCGCTTCTGTCTCGCATCATCTGAGGGCCGCCTGTGCGCTTCTGTCTCGCATCATCTGAGGGCCGCCTGTGCGCTTCTGTCTCGCATCATCTGAGGGCCGCCTGTGCGCTTCTGTCTCGCATCATCTGAGGGCCGCCTGTGCGCTTCTGTCTCGCATCATCTGAGGGCCGCCTGTGCGCTTCTGTCTCGCATCATCTGAGGGCCGCCTGTGCGCTTCTGTCTCGCATCATCTGAGGGCCGCCTGTGCGCTTCTGTCTCGCATCATCGGAGGGCCGCCTGTGCGCTTCTGTCTCGCATCATCTGAGGGCCGCCTGTGCGCTTCTGTCTCGCATCATCGGAGGGCCGCCTGTGCGCTTCTGTCTCGCATCATCGGAGGGCCGCGTGTGCACGTTGGTTGAACAGGAATGTTTGTTGAAATGCTTGAAAGTCTCTTCCTGTGCTCATTACATGATCTAAATATTTTTGTCCCCTTCTGGTCTTGTTCATCATCCGGTTGTCTTAAAATAGAAAATCGTTACTATACGGATATATAATGCATAGAAACAGAGAATCAAATGCACTGAAAACGTTTTAATTCGTACCACATATAACCAGTGTTCTCTCTGCCTATAGACTTTTACTCTGTGATATGTTATTAAAATAAAATGCATATTAGGGCAATGTTTCAGTGAGTATCAGTGACACTGGGAATAGTAATATATTCATTCTTTGGTGTTTTTTTAGGAAGGAGGTTGGAGCCCCGACAGAAGAAAACAATGGATCTGTGGATACTGTGTCAGGCAAGGCCTGTGAGGCAACCACCAAAGATTCATTCTTCAGCAGAGTGGAATCTTTTTCCATATCCTTTCCTGTAAAATATTCCGTAAAGAACAAACACTTAAATGATGTTATATCTTTAACCCCTTTGTGCCGGTATAATAGCGTTCACATCAGAACATCTTTTAGTAATGAGTGATTTCAAGGGCAGGATGGGATCATGGGGGACTGTCTACGCTGCTAGGCCCGACCCCTAGGCTGATCCTTGCTGCAGGGCGCTGTTAATGGTTGGATGTTCCATGCTGTCCTAAAGGCGTTAAAGCCCAGCGCTGTTGGAGCGACATGGTACATCCAGGCGGCATGAAGGGGTTAAAATACTATTGCTATAATAGTTTTATTTTCTCTTATTTTTACATTTCTCAATTGAACGTTTTATGGGTGATTTTAAGCTTGTGTGTCATTTAATTGTCCCATAGAGAAATCTTCCTTAACTGCGTTACTCCTTAAAGTGGGCTGGGATGCCCCCAGAGCTTTCCCCTCTTATTTGTGCTAAGTATGGTTGGTCCAACATAGAATGTGATATGCTTAAGTGCTCCAGCTGCAATGCCTACCTCTGTGCCAGCCTCCAGCCTACCCTAGACATCAGCAAGTGTAAGTAAGGTTCCTTAGAGTTATGCGAAAGTGCAAAACGAAAATGCACTGTGTTGCATTAAGCACATAGTTAAAGTAATCTTCAGACCAGCAATGCACTACTGGCAGCTAACTGAACACATCTGCTGAACCACCAATGAGCCACAAATGGGTGCAGCCACCAATCAGCAGTTAGTTCCCAGTAGTGCATTGCTGCTGCAGACAAAATGCACATAGTATTTGTAACAAAGGGAACAAAGTCAATTTGATAGTAGATGGAAATTGGAAAAGTTCATTTTCTATCTAAGCCATGAAAATTAATTTTTTGACTTATGTCGCTTTATAGGAGTACAGCAAGCTCCCGCCTGGCCGGGTGATATAATAAATGGGATGCTGATAAGCTTAAAGGGGCATTGTACTGTACAATTTTCTCCCCTTTAATGTGTCCCAAATGGTCCATTTTACTTGCTGCAGTATATTTTATTTTTGGCAAACACCTCCTTTACCTTTTTTTGTTATTTGAAATAGTTACCTTTGCCAATTATATCCCCACCTACACTGAAAATATGAGTAACAAACTGTTTCTCTGTAGAAAGGCTATGTAAATAGGATACAATAGCTCTTATTAATCTCAGTCGGGATATAAGGGAGATATATTTTCTATTTGAAATAGCTGCTTGTGTTTATTCAATCCCCCCAGCCATTATTTCAGTACCAGTACCTAAATAACTTAGCTGATCTGCTTTACTTGCAGTCTCAGCCCATTGTTATATACATATAAGTAAAATACCTCCTCCTGCAGGTGCAAGGCTAAGAAATAATCTGACATGTGTCACTTCCGCTTTACTCACAAACAACAAATTATTTAATACAATTTTCAATTTAATTGAACCCATAGTAACGACCGTGAAAACACTCTGCCTTAGTAACGTTAGGACGGCATGGAACATCCTAACTTCTGTGGCCCCCTGCTCACCCTTGTAATACTTACCCGCTGGATTCAACGCAGGGACTTGCCTAGCAACGTAGGCAGGTCTTCCAGGAGCCGATTGGCACAGTTGGAGTCATGTGATCGCAGTGACAAACGATCGCTGATACCATGTGACAGCCTGTCTGCACATACTCTATCTCTCTCTTGTCTCAGTGTGTGATCATTTCTAAAAAGTGTCCCACATTGTTACCACTTTGATCAGGAAAATATTTTTTATTTAAATGAACCCTTTCAGTGCTAGGTCTGTGTGTCAAATTGCCATGTATGATGACTGAAATGAGCAGGCCCCATATTTGGTCCTGTAACTTACTGTAACCCCATAAAACCTGTTCGTGGGGGATATTGCTTTACTCTTGGGACATTGCAGAATACAAATATGAGTGTTTTATTGCAGTAAAAACCTATCCTGATTATGATATTCACAATAAAACGTGTGTGCGTGTTTGTGAGAAATAAAGAAATAGTATTTTTTCCACTTTTTTGTTTTTTTTGTTTTTATTTATAGTTCTCATATAAATATTGGATGTCCAAGAAAGCCCTGTTTGTCCTAAAAATACAATATACATACACTTAAATTGGATACACTTAAATTGGTGGTAAATCTCAGCGGGAAAAAAAAAAATGCTAGGATTTACAATCACTAAAAATAAAAAGTGCTAAACTTACCCTTTCTGTGCTGCGGCCTCCTCGCTAAACTCAACGGCACCTGCCATCCACTGCACATCGCTCTTTTCTCAATGAGGTGACATTTCCACTTCTAAACCAATAGCCATGCTATTTATAACAAAATTGGAAATAGAATTGTGATTCTGAGATTAATTAAGTCTCTCCTTTAGTGTCTTGTCAAAATAAGTTTATATTCACATATATCCGTTTTGGTTCACTTAAAGGAGCAGTGCTTAAAGGGACACTAAACCCAAAAAATTTCTTTCATGATTCAAGTAGAGAATACAATTTTAAACAACATTCAAATTTACTTATATTGTCTAATGTGCTTCATTCTTTAGATATCATTTGTTGAAGAAATAGCAATGCACATGGATGAGCCAATCACACAAGGCATCTATGTGCAGCAACCAATCAGCAGCTACTAAGCCTATCTAGATATGCTTTTCAGCAAAGTATATCTAGAGAATGAAGCAAATTAGATAATAGAAGTAAATTAGAAAGTTGTTTAAAATGTCATGCTCTTTCTAAATTATAAAAGAAAAAAAAATGGGTTTCATGTCCCTTTAAGCATAAATAACTAATTGAACTTGCATAACTCACGATGTGTGAGTAGGACTCGAAAGTATGCTTCTTTGCATCCAGGTGTGGTATGAAAGAACAAGTTTTTTTTATAAAGTAACTTTTATTAGTTATTAATAAGACAGCAAATATTAAATAGTATTTTGCTGCCCACATTAAGTTAAAAACACTTCTCCTGTGTAGTGGTGTACATAACCGTGATATAGTAAAAGTATAGTAAGAGTATTGATCCTCGGTGATACTTTTACTATATCATGGTTATGTACACCACTACACAGGAGAAGTGTTTTTAACTTAATGTGGGCAGCAAAATACTATTTAATATTTGCGGTCTTATTATTATAACTAATAAAAGTTACTTTTTAAAAAAAAATCTTGTTCTTTCATACCCCACCTGGATTTATATGAATATTAACAGTGCAAAGAAGCATACTTTCGAGTCATACTCGCACATCGTGAGTTATGTCTATCTAAGTTCAATAGCCATGCTAGTCATATGACACTGTTCTGTAGACTAGCACAGCTATTCGTTTGGAGGTGGAAACGTCACCTCTTTGAAAAAAGAGTTTAACACCCTTTTTTACAACGTAATGACTGAAAGTCCTGCTTATTTTTAGTGATGGTAAATCACTTTAATGTGAAAGGTAAATTATAACAAGCGTACAGCTCTAATTTTAGGTTTAGTTTACTTCAGAACTTGGACTGTTGCCTGCACCATTAAGGGATTAAAACTGACAATTTCCACGCAAAAAACTTTCTGAATATGTTTATCTTATGTCCTTTGCTGTGGCCAATTAAGGGCATAAAGCAAACTCATGGACTAATCAAGCAATCATATAGGATGTTGCAGGGTCACTTTTCTAAAGTCTGCGAGATTCACTCCAGTCTCTCTGGGAATTTTTTTAGAGGTAAATTATAGTGAAGAATGTAAAAAAAATAAAAAAGTATGTTGCAAAATTATAAATAAAGAGATGTGACTGTTTTGTACCTCTTTGTCAGATGGATAATTTACCAACCTGAACAAGGATTTTCATCAGGGCAAGTTTATACTCTAATGCTTCCCAAATCTATAGTTTGCTGGAATGTTTTATGTTTGCAAAATGTGTCCCACTCCGTATCCTGTTTTATTCTTACTGACTGATGTTTGTGCTTTGTTCAGACAAGCAGCGCTGTTTAGAGCTACAGAATTCCCTGAGGAACGCACACGAGAAGTTCTGCTTCTGGCCAGACAGTTCTTGTCCAGGTACGACTGCCGGATACTGGAGTAGCAGAGTGAAAAGAACATTTAAAAAAACTAAAGATAACCATAAAACAGGGGACTAAAGAGAGATACTTTCACATAGACTTTATTTATGGTCTGTTTTCCTGTTACCCCTTAAATTAGAGACAAAGAATAGTTGTTGTGCATTTAAAACATTGTGATTTAAACCAGTGCTTGACAAATGTGTTTAAAAATTAGGAGCCAGTAAGAAAATTTAGGAGCCAGGCATATTTTTAGGAGCCAGACCGTTGGATTTGTATATAGACATATGGAGAATAACCCAAAAAGTTAGGAGCCAGGGATAAAATTCTAGGAGCCAGTGGCTACCAGGCTCCTGGGTTTGTCGAGCCCTGATTTAAACATTTAATTCTAAAATATTTTTGTTCAGAAAACCGCTTTGGAGTCTTATTTCATGAACAGCACAAAAAGTATTTGTAACTATTACACCACCGTGCCCTACACTCACATTACACACCACTCGGTGCAAAATACAGCTGGTCAGACTCTTGATTGGTTGGAGAAATGGGAATTTTAGTAACGGTGACAATGTGACTCTTTGTTGTATCAAACCAATTGACTTGTCCTTTGTGACTGTAATCGCAAAGAAACTATTGGGTATTATTACAACATGCTAAACTTGAGAAGCAATAAACAGCGCAATCAGACCCTCGAAAAACGCGCTACGGTACGCCTTTAAATGCCACACACAAATATTAAAAGCACAAATCTCAGAATGTTGTAATTGAATGATCATGCTGTGTGCGGAGCAGCTGGTTGCTCACAGGACTCCAAATGTGTTTTAAATTCACAATCTAATACTAGTGTTGTGGCTTTGCACTGTATGGAACATCATAGT
This sequence comes from Bombina bombina, assembly GCF_027579735.1. Classification (NCBI taxonomy): domain Eukaryota; kingdom Metazoa; phylum Chordata; class Amphibia; order Anura; family Bombinatoridae; genus Bombina; species Bombina bombina. Next base: position 39,062,433 of record NC_069504.1, on the reverse strand, counting down.
GGATTCTGGGTTTTAAAAGGTCTCTGAGTATTTCCTTTTCTGTCCTGTTTGCAGAGCATTACTGGGCCCTACTTTTCAGGGAGCCAACCTCAGTGCTGAGTGATTTCATCCAACGTTTCCAGGGTCTGTGTCACCTAGAGATGCAGTTACCGTCCCTTAAATATGAGGAGCTGAAGAGCATGGTAAGTAGTGAACCAGACTATCACAAGATGTTTGAGCATTTATATCCAGTCTTGTACTGTATCTAAACTGCACATGTATCTCACATGTGAGACAGATGATGTTAGCGACTATATTTACTATTGTTAATAATTCAGGAGTCAGTCGGTAGCCTTCTCATCCTGTGTGCGTGAGAGTTGCCACCAATATCCTCTGTGTGCCCTAGTACAAAACTTACCACCTCGTGTAACAACAAACTGTGTTTAGCTGGTGATCTCAGCCTGAATCTATTTCTGCTGTCATCTGTATGCCCCTTTAGTGGGCAGCTTCATGTCCAGAATAAGCTTTTCCTATTTGCTTCCTCAGGAACTAACAGAAGAAACAGTCAGCCTCCTGCTGCACATGATAGAGGATGAACTGAAACCCAAGGATGGTGAGAATCTAAATGGCAGCATGGGCTCAGATTCTCTCCTTGTTCATGTCTCTGCCTGTATCCTGGCGCTCTGTGGGTGGCAAAGCAGGTCTGTACCGAGCCGGATTATGTTTCTATCAATTGTGTGTGTATTATATGAAGATTAGTTATGTTTGTGCTGTGATTGGCTTTATATAAAGTATCAGCAGAAGGAAAACAAACATGATGGTTATGGCTCTTTATAGAACTCCAGAACAGTCCTCAAAGGGTCATTAAACTGATTTTTGGATTACAATGTTTTTTTTCCACTTGCACACTCTGTCTTTTTGCTTTATTTCTCTTTTTCTCCCTCTCTGTTTCTATGTCCTGGTTTCACCTTAAATTTAAAAACATTCCAAATAATGCTGTTTTCATACTGAAGTGTGATGGTTTTGAGCTGACGCCATCACTGACCTGTGTTAGACACATAACTCAGCTTTGCATTTGTTTATGTACAACTCTAAATGAAATGTCTAATTGTTTCAGCCCATCACCAGGGTCACCGCCTCTATCTATAATTAGCTGCTCACGGTGTATGAGGAAAGTTGGTCTATGGGGCTTCCAGCAGTTGGAGGCTGTGGATCTGGACACTTCCCTGGGGCCACCAAGCACTCCTGCATCTCCAGGCGATGGGCACTTTGATAGAATCCCACTGAGCATCGTGTCACCAAACAGGAGGGTCACACGCAGCCGCGACACTGAGCAGGTGGGGTAACAGCAAATGGCTATAGAAACATTAGAAATTTTCATTTAAGAGGGGTTTTGTGAGGGAGTATTATTATGAACAAGGGAATGTTTTAAAGTCTGTCTTGTTGCAGAGTCCAGCTTCAGCCTTTACCCGGACTCGCAACTGGGAAGCTTCCAGCCCGGCAGACTCGGACACCGTGCGCAGCCGGCCAGTGACACGAAGTATGGGGCAGGGAGAAACCACATTAAGCACCGAGCTATCATCCAGCCCACACCGCAGAACCAAGCGCCCCCGCTTGTACTCCAGCAGCAGCTCAGTGAGTCCCCAGTAGAATGTCCTTTTTACACCAGTCCTCAAACAGCACGTACTGACCTGAGACATAAGGAACTGTTTGCTAATTGCCTTCTCTTAACTCTTGTGCTTGTAAAAGTTACTCCTATGTCTGTATCAATTGCAGCACTGCAGATGGCATTTAAAGGACATTTGTACTCAAAAATTATTATCACTTATTTGTGGAGCGCTAACAGCATTTATACATGTTAAAGGGACAGTAAAGTAAAAATTAAAATGCATTGGACAGAGCATAGAATTTTAAACAATATTCCAGTTTACTTTTATCAAATTTGCTTAGTCCTCTTGGTTTCCTTTTGTTAAATAGAAATCCTAGATGAGCTCAGGAGCGTGCACGTGTCTTAAGCCATCTGGCAGCAGTGTTTGCAACATTGTTTATGGCAATGTTATACATATAGATTGCTATAGACACGTGAACGCTCCTATCCACCTACCTAGGTTTACTCTTCATCAAAGTTGATAATAGAAGTAAATTGGAAATTTGTTTAAAACCGCGGCTCTATCCAATCCATCTATGTTTTTCATTTTTACTATACAGTTTTTTTTAAAGGGACATTCCGGTCAAAATTTAGATGCACATAGATGAATTACATATTTGCAATATAAATGTACTGGCAAAAATGTTTCGTTATCACTGTTTTAGAATTAGCATTTTTCTCTGCACGTGCATGTGAAGAATTACTAGATATTCTCAGTGCACCAGCATTTTAAATATTGCAGCTGCTCAGAGCACAAGTGGGGCTTGTAATCTTGTCAGCAACTAACAAATCAGTCATTACCAGATGGTAAAAAAACACCTTAGGCTCTCTCAGCAAGTGCTGTGTTTAAAATGCTGGTGCACGGAGCATACTTAAATACAGATTTGAAACAGCTATAACTTTTATTACAAAGCATTTTTGCTAATACATTTATATTACACAAATGCTTCTATTCAATACCGAAACATATCCATGTGGATTCCAATTATGACTTTTGCTGTCCCTTTAAGTAAAAACTGTTTAATAGCTGATAACACTGAATTATTTCTTACTATTGCTTACTGGCTGATGAGCACAACATCTCTGTTGGTGAAGACACACACACATTTTCAGGCCTGATAAGAAAATATTATTTTTTTCAGGATGGCAAAATGCATTTTTTATAAAACAAAAACTGTGGTACATTTTCCCTCTTTTGGTTGGAGCTGAATAAAAAAAGAGAGGATTACATTGTCCCTTTTTAAAGGGACAGTATACAGCAATATTGATATAACTGCATCAAACTACTATAAAGAAGAATGTGCACAGATGCTGAACTAAACAACATCCAGTATAAAACCTTTTAAAAACTTAGAAGCTCCCAGTTTAGCACTGTTGGTGAGGTTGGACTGGGACACCTAGTGAAAGGGGCTGGGAAAGCAGTAAGGGCAGACCCCCCGTCTCTGCATATGAAAAGATAGATTACACAAACAGGAGCAAGCAAGAATCTGTAGACATCAGTCTACATCTGATACTTAGGGGCTTGGTTAGGAGTCTGAAAATCAGCACAATGTTATTAAAAAATTTGAAAAACTATAAAGTGTTATAAAAACACTCCCAGATGTGCTGTATTAATGGATTATCTACAAAACATTTATGCAAAGAAAAATCTACTGTACAATGCCCCTTTAAAGTAGCTGTAGACTCTTATTTCTGGTTATTTATTTCTGTAACACAAATGTACAAAGTGCTGGTCCACCCCTGGTGCTGTTACAGATCATTCTCTCAGCTGCTTCCTCATACAGGTGTTAGGATAATGAAATTGCATGGCACTAAATAATTGTGCTTTTATGTGATTAGGTGATTTTTTTTTTGGAGCATTAATGTGGTATTTTGCAGAAATCTGACATTTAGCATCACATGACCATGATCACTGTGAACCAGCTTCTTCCATTCTGTAGCTCCTGAGAGATTCATGATTGTGATCTAAGCTAATGACCCTGACTTTCTTCAGGATACCTCCCCCCGATGCTGCTTAGATCCTCTGACACAGCACAGGAGCTGGTGCCCTTGGGTGAATCCATGCCAGACAGAGAAGAAAGGAGCCGAGGACCAAGGAGACTTAGCCAGGGCAGCAGAGAGCGGCTGGAAGTCTGTGCTTCGAGTACTCCTGGCTGAGAACAAATCTAGGACTCTCTCTGATTCCGATTCCTCAGTAAGAAAAGGGCGGAGAGCTGAAATTTTCTTCTTTTACAACTTGCATTTCTGTGTATCTTTCCTGGTCTGTGTATCTTTCCTGGTCTGTGTATCTTTCCTGGTCTGTGTATCTTTCCTGGTCTGTGTACCTTTCCTGGTCTGTGTATCACATGGGTGAGCCAATGACAATCAGTGTGTGTGTGTGTGTGTATATAGATATATAGATAGATAAACCTTTCAGCAAAGTATAACAAATAAGGAAGCAAATTTAAATAATAGAAGAAAATTGTGAAGATGTTTAAAATTGCTGCTTTTAAAGAATCATGAAATATTTGGGTTTTATGTCCCTTTAATTACGACTTATGGGGTTGGCAGTTTTTCCTTAATCATGTCTACATTGCTTAAAGGGACATAAAAGTGAAAATACAAAGCTCAAATCTGTTAGAGAATGTATTTTATTACTCTGTTGCTTGCATATAGCTATTAAAGGGATTAAACACATAGTCAAATTCTGCCCCATTGTAGCAATGCATTACTTGGGACCTAGCTAAACTCAACTAATGAGCCAATGACAAGACACCTGTGGTATCTACCAGTCTCTGACTAGCTCCCAGTAGTGCATTGCTGCTCCTAAACCACCTAGGTTTGCTTTTAAACAAAGGACGGCAATAGAAAAGTAAATTATAAAGTATCTAACTATAAAGCCCTATCTGAACCATGAAAGTCCTTTTAAATCTGCACCTGTCTTGTTTTGTAGAGTGTACCCGAAAAATCCCGCAAAGTCTTCAAGATTTTCCGTCAGTGGAAGGTGACGGCCTCATCCTGAAGAGCTGTGTGCATCAGTGTTCTTTAGTATGAAGACCATGAGCATCTCCCACTTGCCCCGGCTGTGAAACTTAATGGAACAGGGAACATATCTGGATCCCAGGATCCTCCATCCGTTTCGCCTCACACTTCTGTATTTGGAGCTACTGGCTATTGCTGTGAATGGAGCATGACAGTTTTGTAACACTGGTTGTACAGATACCATGAAGAGGGTTTTTTCACAGATGTTCTCCTCTTGTTCCGTTTACTGGGCATATAGTATTTAGAGTTAACAGTTACAGTAAAAAGGCCAGGCAGCTTTCATATAGCATTGACCACACCGGATGTGTTTCGCAACTTGAGTCTGGCCTGTTATGAACTGATACAGACTGTTCCAGGTGTCCTCCTGTATGATGCAGATACAGAAGGTTTCAGAAGACTGAGATTTTACAATGAGGATCTTTCGGTTTATATCTGTATTATTTTAAATATTGTCTTCAATATTGAACCAAATATATTTGTGATAGCAAATTTGACATGGACCTCTGACCTGTAATATCTTGTGTGTGTTTGTCTAACATGTATCATCCATTTAACAGTCAAGAAGCTCGCTCTGGCCAGTGTGATTTTACTATGTTTTAGAAGCTAATTTTTGTAAAACTGATGCAGTAAAAGCATTAATGTGTTGACGTGCCATGATACCCAAATGTTGAAACACTTGAAACTGATACAGCATAGCTGTAAAAAGCTGACTAGAAAAATATCACCTGAACATCTCTATGTAAAAAAGAAAGATATTTTACCTCAAAAGTTCCTCAGTAGCCACATCCCATTGTAAAGTACTTCTAAGCAGCAAATCAGTATGTTTGTCTCGGGACAGGCAAGGGAGTGAGCCTCGTGAACACTTATCTTATTTCCCTATTCAGTTTAAAGTGAAGGTACACTATGGTGAATGAAAGCCCGTTTTTTTTTAAATACTATTAAAAAACAGGGGCACTTTCATTCATCAAAGTTTACAAAGCAGCTGTTTTGATTAAAAACTTTACCTCTCTTTGCACAGCCAGAGCAGCCTCCCCCACCTGGAGATCCTTTCTTCACACATCATCAATGACTAATTCAGGTAAGTTTTTAATCAAAAAGTCTGCTTTCTAAACTTTGATGAATGAAAGTGCCCCTGTTTTTAATAGTATTTTTAAAAAACGGGCTTTCATTCATCAAAGTTTACCTTCACTTTAAGGAAGTTTACTATGAAATCTCATGAGAGTTAAGTCAAATCTCATGAGATCACAGTAAAAGAGTTCATGACCTCAGCACTGTTGATGCTGATTGGCTGCTGTTCATTTCTTCATTATTTTTTTATTTATTTTTTACCTGCAGCTGGGAGCAGCTGAGTATAACTTTTCACACAGAACTTACTCTGCTGAGCTAAGGAGATTGTGTAAAAAAGGAAGATATTTTACCTCACAGAGATGCTCAGGTGATATTTTCCTGTCAGCTTTTTACAGTTATACTGCATCAGTTTAAAGTGATTTAGCATATGAGTATTATGTCCCTTTAAGAGAAATTCAACAAGTTATTAGTCTAAACACTAGACAAAAATACATTCTTCCAAGAAATTAAAGAACCATCAAACCGCGTAATAGCAAAACAATACAATTACACTTACTACAGATTTAAAAGTAACCGTAGATTTTTATTTTCTGACAAATTTTTAAATTTGCTTCCTTTCCCTGTGCCCTCTATCATGTGATGGCCATCAGCAAATCACAGACTCTGAACTCTTGCACATGCTTAGTCGAGGCTGGTGCATCAAAGTGTGCATAAATAACTCACAATTTGAGAATGGAAGTAAATTGGATTTTTTTTATTGCGTATTCTATTTGAATCTTAAAAGTTTTTTTCATTTTGACCTTAGCGTACTTTTAAATGTATGTTCAGACGGGTCTCCTATTCGGGAGAAGTGCTGTGTAATGGTTAAATAGGAAAGCACCGCTGCCCTGAAGCGGCATTTACAAAAGGAGGAGGCAAAGTCCCTTTTAACATCAATTTTTAGCTGCTATTAAATTCAAGATTAATCCTGTAATATTTTCAGCAGATCGTGAACTTCCAGAATTTACCTCTAGCTTACAGAAAAACTCCCCACTGCATATGAGTCATTATTTAAATATTCCACTTATAGTATCAATGCCCCCCCCCCATACATACACTAGTCAAAGGGCCACTATAGTGAAAAAACCACATCACATTTGAGTTATTTTATCACTATTAACCCTGCAAATCCACAGAGAACTGATGGCCCCAAGCAGAAGCTGGCACTGAGCCAATCAGGAGCAATAGTGCTGATTAAGCCAACAGCTGTTTCCAGGTGGGACCGGCAGTTCTCTTAGACTTCGAGCAGCACTTTACTTATGTGTTTAACTTCTTTCTGGGGGTTAAACACATAGATTTGTTAGGTCACTGGTGATAAAATCGCCTGCTTTTTTCACTCTAATGGTTCTAAAAAAATTATTCAAAATTCTCTTTTTAAAGTGTAACAATTGTATGTTTGCTCTTAGAAATCCCAACTTTCCTAGCAAAAACAGTAAATATAAAATATTTGCACCAATAAATCATACTATATGAATCTTCTGTAACATATCCTCCACTTTTATATGCGCCCACTGTATTTTTAAAAACATACACCCAGATGTTGGTTTACTTTAAAGGAACACTAGTCATGATTCCCGATAGTGCATGCAGTTTTAAGAGACTTTCCTATTTGCTCCATTAAAAAATTGTGCAGTCTTTTTTTATTTTCACACTTTGATGCAGTAGCAAAATTTCACTATGTATATGAGTCCGATTGGCTGATGGCTGTCACATGATGCAGGGGATTGGCAAATTTAAGTACATTTTGAAATTTGTAGAACAAAAATTCAAATTAAGTGCAATTGCATTGTCTTTTTATTATGCAATTCTACTTAATTTAATGGTCATTTAAATAAACATTTAGAATTAAAAATTACAAAGCAGATTAGTTAAATGAATGCTATATAACTGTACATACTAGTCAAACTTACTAATGTAATAGCGTGAGAAATAAACACCTTAACCTCATAGCAAGCAAGGTAGAAAATAATGCAATATTGTCTGATTAAAAAAAATGCACTAAAAGTAATGTGCTCACAAAAGCAGTAAATCCAGGTTTTATTGGAAAAAAAAGAGCAGTTTTATATAAATTCCAACGTTTCCAAAACAATTAATTGCTCAATGCAATTCAGTAGGGATCTACAGTTGTCTCTCATTGGTAAACAAATGGCGACCGGCAGAGGCATTTAGCTATTTACTGAGCCGTATTTCTTCTAATGAAAGTGCAACACACTAAGATCTGGATTTGCATAATTCTTAGTGTGTTGCCCTTTCATAAGAAATACGGCTCCAAAAATAGCTGAATGCTTCAGTAACACGTTTTCTGCTGGGAGGGCTGAATGTGGCCATTGGGCGATAGGTTGGACAGCGCTGTCTTTTCTCTTGTAAGGTGTATCCAGTCCACGGATCATCCATTACTTGTGGGATATTCTCATTCCCAACAGGAAGTTGCAAGAGGACACCCACAGCAGAGCTGTAATATAGCTCCTCCCCTAACTGTCATAGCCAGTCATTCTCTTGCAACTCTCAACAAGCAAGGACGTTGTAGGAGAGAGTGGTTAAATATAGCTAGTTTATTTTCTTCAATCAAAAGTTTATTTTTAAATAGTACCGGAGTTGTGCTATTTTATCTCAGGCAGTAAATAGAAGAAGAATCTGCCTGAGGTTTCTATGATCTTAGCAGGTTGTAACTAAGATCCATTGCTGTTCTCACATATGTCTGAGGGGATTACACAGATGAGGTAACTTCAGCGAGACAATGGCGTGCAGTTTATTCTGCTATCAGGTATGTGCAGTTATAATTTTTTCTAGAGATGGAAAACACTAGAAAATGCTGCTGATACCGGATTAATGTAAGTTAAGCCTGAATACAGTGATTTAATAGCGACTGGTATCATGCTTACTCTCAGGGGTAATACCCTTATGATATTGCAATATATAACGTTTGCTGGCATGTTTAATCGTTTTTATATATGCTTTGGTGATAAAACTTTATTGGGGCCTAGTTTTCTCTTGTTAAGTGTAGTCAGTCCACGGGTCATCCATTACTTATGGGATTATATCTCTTCCCCAACAGGAAGTTGCAAGAGGATCACCCAAGCAGATCTGCTATATAGCTTCTCCCCTCACATGTCATATCCAGTCATTCTCTTGCAAGCTAACTAAAGATAGGTTGTTGTGAGAGGGCTGTGGTGTTTTTAAACTTAGTTTATTTCTTCAATCAAAAGTTTGTTATTTTAAATGGCACCGGAGTGTGCTGTTTGTTCTCAGGCAGCATTAGAAGAAGAATCTGCCTGCGTTTTCTATGATCTTAGCAGACGTAACTAAGATCCACTGGCTGTTCTCGCACATTCTGAGGAGTGAAGTAACTTCAGAAGAGGGGAATAGCATGCAGGCCCCCCCTGCAAACGAGGTATGTGCAGTAAATTATTTTTCTAAGCAATGGAATTGACTGAGAAATTACTGCTGATACCAATGTAATGTAAGTACAGCCTTAAATGCAGTGGTAGCGACTGGTATTAGGCTGAGGAGTGTGTGTACTTTTCTAGGGAATGGAATTTGACTCAGAAAATACTGTTAATACTGAAGTAATGTGTGAGCCTTAACTGCAGTAAAAGCGACTGGTAGCAGGCTTATTAATAACACTTCATAACTTTTAAAATGTATGTTCAAAACGTTTACTGGCATGTTAATCGTTTTTTGTGAGGTACTTGGTGATAAAACTTATTGGGGCATGATTTTTACCACATGGCTAACTTTTGTTTCTGCATAGAAAAAGTTAACTGAGCTTCCCCACTGTGTAATATGAGTGGGAGGGGCCTATTTTAGCGCTTTTTTTGAGCAGTAAAAATTCAGTCACAATCTTCCTACTTCATCCTCCATGATCCAGGACGTCTCTAGAGAGCTCAGGGGTCTTCAAAATTCATTTTGAGGGAGGTAATCAGTCACAGCAGACCTGTGACAGTGTGTTTGACTGTGATAAAAACGTTAATTATTAATTTGTTATCCGTTTTTGGGTATTAAGGGGTTAATCATCCATTTGCTGGTGGGTGCAATCCTTTGCTAACTTAATACATTTACTGCGAAAATTTGGTTGCTATAACTAATTTGGTTCATTGTTATTTCAACTGTGACAGCTTTTTGTGCTTCTTAAAGGCACAGTAGCGTTTTTTATATTGCTTGTAAATTTATTTGAAAAGTATTTTCCAAGCTTGCTAGTCTCATTGCTAGTCTGTTTAAACATGTCTGACACAGATGAATCTGTTTGTTCACTATGTATGAAGGCCAATTTGGAGCCCCATAGAAAATTGTGTACTAAATGCATTGATGTAACTTTGAATAAAAGTCAGTCTTTACATGCAAATAAATTATCACCAGACAACGAGGGGGAAGTTATTCCGACTAACTCTCCTCACGTGTCAGTACCTTCGCCTCCCGCTCAGGAGGTGCGTGATTTTGAGGCGCCAAGTACATCAGGGAGGCCCTTACAAATCACTTTGCAAGACATGGCTACTGTTATGACAGAAGTATTATCTAAATTGCCAGAATTAAGAGGCAAGCGTGATAGCTCTGGGTTAAGGACAGAGCATGCTGATGATGTGAGAGCCATGTCCGATACTGCGTCACAATTTGCAGAACATGAAGACGGAGAGCTTCATTCTGTGGGTGACGGATCTGATCCAGGGAGACTGGATTCAGAGATTTCTAATTTTAAATTTAAGCTTGAGAACCTCCGCATATTGCTAGGGGAGGTATTAGCGGCTCTGAATGATTGTAACACTGTTGCAATTCCAGAAAAATGATGTAGGTTGGATAGATACTATGCGGTACCGGTGTGTACTGACGTGTTTCCTATACCTAAAAGGCTTACAGAGATTATTAGCAAGGAGTGGGATAGACCCGGTGTTCCTTTTTCCCCTCCTCCCATATTTAGAAAAATGTTTCCTATAGACCCCACCACACGAGACTTATGGCAGACGGTCCCTAAGGTGGAGGGAGCGGTTTCTACTTTAGCTAAGCGTACCACTATCCCGGTGGAGGATAGTTGTGCTTTTTCAGATCCAATGGATAAAAAATTAGGTTACCTTAAGAAAATGTTTGTTCAACAAGGTTTTATCTTACAGCCCCTTGCATGCATTGCGCCTGTCACTGCTGCGGCGGCATTCTGGTTTGAGTCTCTGGAAGAGGCCATTCGCACAGCTCCATTGGATGAAATTATGAACAAGCTTAAAGCACTTAAGCTAGCTAACGCATTTGTTTCTGATGCCGTCATACATTTTAACCAAACTTACGGCTAAGATCTCCGGATTTGCCATCCAAGCGCGCAGAGCGCTATGGCTTAAATCCTGGTCAGCTGACGTGACTTCTAAATCTAAATTGCTTAATATTCCTTTCAAAGGGCAGACCTTATTCGGGCCCGGCTTGAAAGAAATTATCACTGACATTACGGGAGGTAAGGGCCATGCTCTACCTCAGGACAGGGCCAAATCAAAGGCCAAACAGTCTAATTTTCGTGCCTTTTGTAACCTCAAGGCAGGAGCAGCATCAACTTCCTCCGCTCAAAAACAGGAAGGAGCTGTTGCTCGTTACAGACAGGGCTGGAAAACTAACCAGTCCAGGAACAAGGGCAAGCAGGCCAGAAAACCTGCTGCTGCCCCTAAGACAGCATGAAGAGAGGGCCCCCTATCCGGAAACGGATCTAGTGGGGGGCAGACTATCTCTCTTCGTCCAGGCTTGGGCAAGAGATGTCCAGGATCCCTGGGCGTTGGAGATCATATCTCAGGGATATCTTCTGGACTTCAAAGCTTCTCCTCCACAAGGGAGATTTCATCTTTCAAGGTTATCAGCAAACCAAATAAAGAAAGAGGCGTTTCTACGCTGTGTACAAGACCTCTTACTAATGGGGGTAATCCACCCGGTTCCGCGAAAGGAACACGGGCAGGGATTCTATTCAAATCTGTTTGTGGTTCCCAAGAAAGAGGGAACCTTCAGACCAATTTTGGACTTAAAGATCCTAAACAAATTCCTAAGAGTTCCATCATTCAAAATGGAAACTATTCGAACCATCCTACCCATGATCCAAGAGGGTCAGTACATGACCACTGTGGACTTAAAGGATGCCTACCTTCACATACCGATTCACAAGGATCATTATCGGTACCTAAGATTTGCCTTCCTGGACAGGCATTACCAGTTTGTAGCTCTTCCCTTCGGGTTAGCTACGGCTCCAAGAATCTTTACAAAGGTTCTGGGCTCACTTCTGGCGGTACTAAGACCGCGAGGCATAGCGGTGGCTCCGTACCCAGTCGACATCCTGATACAAGCGTCAAGTTTTCAAACTGCCAAGTCTCATACAGAGATAGTTCTGGCATTTCTGAGATCGCATGGGTGGAAGGTGAAGGTGGAAAAGAGTTCTCTATTGCCACTCACAAGGGTTCCCTTCCTAGGGACTCTTATAGATTCTGTAGAGATGAAAATTTACCTGACGGTGGCCAGGTTATCAAAACTTCTAAATGCTTGCCGTGCCCTTCATTCCACACCCGTCAGTAGCTCAGTGCATGGAAGTAATCGGCTTAATGGTAGCGGCAATGGACATTTGCGCGACTGCATCTCAGACCGCTGCAATTGTGCATGCTAAGTCAGTGGAATAGGGATTATTCAGATTTGTCCCCTCTACTAAATCTGGACCAAGAGACCAGAGATTCTCTTCTATGGTGGCTTTCTCGGCCCCATCTGTCCAAGGGGATGACTTTTCGCAGGCCAGATTGGACGATTGTAACAACAGACACCAGCCTTCTAGGTTGGGGCGCAGTCTGGAATTCCCTGAAGGCTCAGGGATCATGGACTCAGGAGGAGAAACTCCTCCCAATAAATATTCTGGAATTAAGAGCAATATTCAATGCTCTTCTAGCTTGGCCTCAGTTAGCAACACTGAGGTTCATCAGATTTCAGTCGGACAGCATCACGACTGTGGCTTACATCAATCATCAAGGGGGAACCAGGAGTTCCCTAGCGATGTTGGAAGTCTCAAAGATAATTCGCTGGGCAGAGTCTCACTCTTGCCACCTGTCAGCAATCTACATCCCAGGCATGGAGAACTGGGAGGCGGATTTTCTAAGTCGCCAGACTTTTCATCCGGGGGAGTGGGAACTTCATCCGGAGGTCTTCGCTCAACTGATTCTTCGTTGGGGCGAACCAGATCTGGATCTCATGGCGTCTCGCCAGAATGCCAAGCTTCCTCATTACGGATTCAGGTCCAGGGACCCGGGAGCGGCGCTGATAGATGCTCTAGCAGCCCCTTGGGTTTTCCAGATGGCTTATGTATTTCCACCATTTCCGCTGCTGCCTCGACTGATTGCCAAGATCAAACAGGAGAGAGCATCAGTGATTCTGATAGCGCCTGCGTGGCCACGCAGGACCTGGTATGCAGACCTAGTGGACATGTCCTGTCCACCATGGTTTCTGCCTCTGAGGCAGGACCTTCTAATTCAGGGTCCTTTCAACCATCCAAATCTAATTTCTCTGAGGCTGACTGTATGGAGATTGAACGCTTGATTCTATCAAAGCGTGGCTTCTCTGAGTCGGTTATTGATACCCTAATACAGGCTAGGAAACCTGTTACCAGAAGAATTTACCATAAGATATGGCGTAAATATTTGTATTGGTGCGAATCCAAGAATTACTCATGGAGTAAGGTTAGGATTCCTAGGATATTGTCTTTTCTACAAGAGGGTTTAGAAAAGGGCTTATCCGCTAGTTCGTTAAAAGGACAGATTTCTGCTCTGTCTATTCTTCTACACAAGCGTCTGGCAGAAATTCCAGACGTTCAGGCTTTTTGTCAGGCTTTGGCTAGGATTAAGCCTGTGTTTAAGACTGTTGCTCCGCCGTGGAGCTTAAAGTGAATGTAAATTTTTATGCTAAAGTGCCCGGTTTTTAAAACTTCAATTAAAAACAAGGGCACTTTAATTCATCAAAATTTTAATTTCACTCCTGTTGTGAAAAAAAAACTTACCTTTTAATCTTCACAGCAGCTCCATCTTCCTCCACCTGTTTCAAAGCCTCTTCCTGGGTCTAAAATGAGGCACCTGGCTTCCTCCAATCACAGCAGTGAATCAGACACTGAATCCCCCGGGGGGGAAGCTGTGATTGGAGGATGACCTATCAATCATTTCTGACACCAGAAATGGCTTGTGAGACTGAAGGAAGCTGGAGCTGCTGTTTAGTTTAAAAACAGAATTTATGTTTACCTGATAAATTACTTTCTCCAACGGTGTGTCCGGTCCACGGCGTCATCCTTACTTGTGGGATATTCTCTTCCCCAACAGGAAATGGCAAAGAGCCCAGCAAAGCTGGTCACATGATCCCTCCTAGGCTCCGCCTACCCCAGTCATTCGACCGACGTTAAGGAGGAATATTTGCATAGGAGAAACCATATGGTACCGTGGTGACTGTAGTTAAAGAAAATAAATTATCAGACCTGATTAAAAAAACCAGGGCGGGCCATGGACCGGACACACCGTTGGAGAAAGTAATTTATCAGGTAAACATAAATTCTGTTTTCTCCAACATAGGTGTGTCCGGTCCACGGCGTCATCCTTACTTGTGGGAACCAATACCAAAGCTTTAGGACACGGATGAAGGGAGGGAGCAAATCAGGTCACCTAAATGGAAGGCACCACGGCTTGCAAAACCTTTCTCCCAAAAATAGCCTCAGAAGAAGCAAAAGTATCAAACTTGTAAAATTTGGTAAAAGTGTGCAGTGAAGACCAAGTCGCTGCCCTACATATCTGATCAACAGAAGCCTCGTTCTTGAAGGCCCATGTGGAAGCCACAGCCCTAGTGGAATGAGCTGTGACTCTTTCGGGAGGCTGCCGTCCGGCAGTCTCGTAAGCCAATCTGATGATGCTTTTAATCCAAAAAGAGAGAGAGGTAGAAGTTGCTTTTTGACCTCTCCTTTTACCGGAATAAACAACAAACAAGGAAGATGTTTGTCTAAAATCCTTTGTAGCATCTAAATAGAATTTTAGAGCGCGAACAACATCCAAATTGTGCAACAAACGTTCCTTCTTTGAAACTGGTTTCGGACACAGAGAAGGTACGATAATCTCCTGGTTAATGTTTTTGTTAGAAACAACTTTTGGAAGAAAACCAGGTTTAGTACGTAAAACCACCTTATCTGCATGGAACACCAGATAAGGAGGAGAACACTGCAGAGCAGATAATTCTGAAACTCTTCTAGCAGAAGAAATTGCAACTAAAAACAAAACTTTCCAAGATAATAACTTAATATCAACGGAATGCAAGGGTTCAAACGGAACCCCCTGAAGAACTGAAAGAACTAAATTGAGACTCCAAGGAGGAGTCAAAGGTTTGTAAACAGGCTTAATTCTAACCAGAGCCTGAACAAAGGCTTGAACATCTGGCACAGCGGCCAGCTTTTTGTGAAGTAACACAGACAAGGCAGAAATCTGTCCCTTCAGGGAACTTGCAGATAATCCTTTTTCCAATCCTTCTTGAAGGAAGGATAGAATCCTAGGAATCTTAACCTTGTCCCAAGGGAATCCTTTAGATTCACACCAACAGATATATTTTTTCCAAATTTTGTGGTAAATCTTTCTAGTTACCGGCTTTCTGGCCTGAACAAGAGTATCGATAACAGAATCTGAGAATCCTCACTTCGATAAGATCAAGCGTTCAATCTCCAAGCAGTCAGCTGGAGTGAAACCAGATTCGGATGTTCGAACGGACCCTGAACAAGAAGGTCTCGTCTCAAAGGTAGCTTCCAAGGAGGAGCCGATGACATATTCACCAGATCTGCGTACCAAGTCCTGCGTGGCCACGCAGGAGCTATCAAGATCACCGACGCCCTCTCCTGATTGATCCTGGCTACCAGCCTGGGGATGAGAGGAAACGGCGGGAACACATAAGCTAGTTTGAAGGTCCAAGGTGCTACTAGTGCATCCACTAGAGCCGCCTTGGGATCCCTGGATCTGGACCCGTAGCAAGGAACTTTGAAGTTCTGACGAGAGGCCATCAGATCCATGTCTGGAATGCCCCACAGCTGAGTGACTTGGGCAAAGATTTCCGGATGGAGTTCCCACTCCCCCGGATGCAATGTCTGACGACTCAGAAAATCCGCTTTCCAATTTTCCACTCCTGGGATGTGGATAGCAGACAGGTGGCAGGAGTGAGACTCCGCCCATAGAATGATTTTGGTCACTTCTTCCATCGCCAGGGAACTCCTTGTTCCCCCCTGATGGTTGATGTACGCAACAGTTGTCATGTTGTCTGATTGAAACCGTATGAACTTGGCCCTCGCTAGCTGAGGCCAAGCCTTGAGAGCATTGAATATCGCTCTCAGTTCCAGAATATTTATCGGTAGAAGAGATTCTTCCCGAGACCAAAGACCCTGAGCTTTCAGGGATCCCCAGACCGCGCCCCAGCCCATCAGACTGGCGTCGGTCGTGACAATGACCCACTCTGGTCTGCGGAATGTCATCCCTCGTGACAGGTTGTCCAGGGACAGCCACCAACGGAGTGAGTCTCTGGTCCTCTGATTTACTTGTATCTTCGGAGACAAGTCTGTATAGTCCCCATTCCACTGACTGAGCATGCACAGTTGTAATGGTCTTAGATGAATGCGTGCAAAAGGAACTATGTCCATTGCCGCTACCATCAACCCGATCACTTCCATGCACTGAGCTATGGAAGGAAGAGGAACGGAATGAAGTATCCGACAAGAGTCTAGAAGTTTTGTTTTTCTGGCCTCTGTCAGAAAAATCCTCATTTCTAAGGAGTCTATTATTGTTCCCAAGAAGGGAACCCTTGTTGACGGAGATAGAGAACTCTTTTCCACGTTCACTTTCCATCCGTGAGATCTGAGAAAGGCCAGGACAATGTCCGTGTGAGCCTTTGCTTGAGGAAGGGACGACGCTTGAATCAGAATGTCGTCCAAGTAAGGTACTACAGCAATGCCCCTTGGTCTTAGCACAGCTAGAAGGGACCCTAGTACCTTTGTGAAAATCCTTGGAGCAGTGGCTAATCCGAAAGGAAGCGCCACGAACTGGTAATGTTTGTCCAGGAATGCGAACCTCAGGAACCGATGATGTTCCTTGTGGATAGGAATATGTAGTTACGCATCCTTTAAATCCACCGTGGTCATGAATTGACCTTCCTGGATGGAAGGAAGAATAGTTCGAATGGTTTCCATCTTGAACGATGGAACCTTGAGAAACTTGTTTAAGATCTTGAGATCTAAGATTGGTCTGAACGTTCCCTCTTTTTTGGGAACTATAAACAGATTGGAGTAGAACCCCATCCCTTGTTCTCTTAATGGAACGGGATGAATCACTCCCATTTTTAACAGGTCTTCTACACAATGTAAGAATGCCTGTCTTTTTATGTGGTCTGAAGACAACTGAGACCTGTGGAACCTCCCCCTTGGGGGAAGTCCCTTGAATTCCAGAAGATAACCTTGGGAGACTATTTCTAGCGCCCAAGGATCCAGAACATCTCTTGCCCAAGCCTGAGCGAAGAGAGAGAGTCTGCCCCCCACCAGATCCGGTCCCGGATCGGGGGCCAACATTTCATGCTGTCTTGGTAGCAGTGGCAGGTTTCTTGGCCTGCTTTCCCTTGTTCCAGCCTTGCATTGGTCTCCAAGCTGGCTTGGCTTGAGAAGTATTACCCTCTTGCTTAGAGGACGTAGCACTTTGGGCTGGTCCGTTTCTACGAAAGGGACGAAAATTAGGTTTATTTTTGGCCTTGAAAGGCCGATCCTGAGGAAGGGCGTGGCCCTTACCCCCAGTGATATCCGAGATAATCTCTTTCAAGTCAGGGCCAAACAGCGTTTTCCCCTTGAAAGGAATGTTAAGTAGCTTGTTCTTGGAAGACGCATCAGCCGACCAAGATTTCAACCAAAGCGCTCTGCGCGCCACAATAGCAAACCCAGAATTCTTAGCCGCTAACCTAGCCAATTGCAAAGTGGCGTCTAGGGTGAAAGAATTAGCCAATTTGAGAGCATTGATTCTGTCCATAATCTCCTCATAAGGAGGAGAATCACTGTCGACCCGCCTTTATCAGCTCATCAAACCAGAAACATGCGGCTGTAGCGACAGGGACAATGCATGAAATTGGTTGTAGAAGGTAACCCTGCTGAACAAACATCTTTTTAAGCAAACCTTCTAATTTTTTATCCATAGGATCTTTGAAAGCACAACTATCCTCTATGGGTATAGTGGTGCGTTTGTTTAAAGTGGAAACCGCTCCCTCGACCTTGGGGACTGTCTGCCATAAGTCCTTTCTGGGGTCGACCATAGGAAACAATTTTTTAAATATGGGGGGAGGGACGAAAGGAATACCGGGCCTTTCCCATTCTTTATTAACAATGTCCGCCACCCGCTTGGGTATAGGAAAAGCTTCTGGGAGCCCCGGCACCTCTAGGAACTTGTCCATTTTACATAGTTTCTCTGGGATGACCAACTTGTCACAATCATCCAGAGTGGATAATACCTCCTTAAGCAGAATGCGGAGATGTTCCAACTTAAATTTAAATGCAATCACATCAGGTTCAGCTTGTTGAGAAATGTTCCCTGAATCAGTAATTTCTCCCTCAGACAAAACCTCCCTGGCCCCATCAGACTGAGTTAGGGGCCCTTCAGAAATATTAATATCAGCGTCGTCATGCTCTTCAGTATCTAAAACAGAGCAGTCGCGCTTACGCTGATAAGTGTTCATTTTGGCTAAAATGTTTTTGACAGAATTATCCATTACAGCCGTTAATTGTTGCATAGTAAGGAGTATTGGCGCGCTAGATGTACTAGGGGCCTCCTGAGTGGGCAAGACTCGTGTAGACGAAGGAGGGAATGATGCAGTACCATGCTTACTCCCCTCACTTGAGGAATCATCTTGGGCATCATTGTCATTGTCACATAAATCACATTTATTTAAATGAATAGGAATTCTGGCTTCCCCACATTCAGAACACAGTCTATCTGGTAGTTCAGACATGTTAAACAGGCATAAACTTGATAACAAGTACAAAAAAACGTTTTAAAATAAAACCGTTACTGTCACTTTAAATTTTAAACTGAACACACTTTATTACTGCAAATGCGAAAAAACATGAAGGAATTGTTCAAAATTCACCAAATTTTCACCACAGTGTCTTAAAGCCTTAAAAGTATTGCACACCAAATTTGGAAGCTTTAACCCTTAAAATAACGGAACCGGAGCCGTTTTGAACTTTAACCCCTTTACAGTCCCTGGTATCTGCTTTGCTGAGACCCAACCAAGCCCCAAGGGGAATACGATACCAAATGACGCCTTCAGAAAGTCTTTTCTAAGTATCAGAGCTCCTCTCACATGCGACTGCATGCCATGCCTCTCAAAAACAAGTGCGCAACACCGGCGCGAAAATGAGGCTCTGCCTATGCTTTGGGAAAGCCCCTAAAGAATAAGGTGTCTAAAACAGTGCCTGCCGATATTATTATATCAAAATACCCAGATAAAATGATTCCTCAAGGCTAAATATGTGTTAATAATCAATCGATTTAGCCCAAAAAAAGTCTACAGTCTTAATAAGCCCTTTTTGAAGCCCTTATTTACAATCGTAATAAACATGGCTTACCGGATCCCATAGGGAAAATGACAGCTTCCAGCATTACATCGTCTTGTTAGAATGTGTCATACCTCAAGCAGCAAGAGACTGCTCACTGTTCCCCCAACTGAAGTTAATTGCTCTCAACAGTCCTGTGTGGAACAGCCATGGATTTTAGTGACGGTTGCTAAAATCATTTTCCTCATACAAACAGAAATCTTCATCTCTTTTCTGTTTCTGAGTAAATAGTACATACCAGCACTATTTCAAAATAACAAACTCTTGATTGAATAATAAAAACTACAGTTAAACACTAAAAAACTCTAAGCCATCTCCGTGGAGATGTTGCCTGTACAACGGCAAAGAGAATGACTGGGGTAGGCGGAGCCTAGGAGGGATCATGTGACCAGCTTTGCTGGGCTCTTTGCCATTTCCTGTTGGGGAAGAGAATATCCCACAAGTAAGGATGACGCCGTGGACCGGACACACCTATGTTGGAGAAAGGAAAGTTTTTTTACACAACAGGAGTGAAATGTAAATTTTGATGAATTAAAGTGACCCTGTTTTTAATCAAAGTTTTAAAAACCGGGCACTTTAGCATCAAAATTTACATTCACTTTAAACTTGGTTCTTAATGTCCTGCAAGGCGTTCCATTTGAACCCCTTCATTCCATTGATATTAAGCTGTTATCTTGGAAAGTTCTGTTTTTGATGGCTATTTCCTCGGCTCGAAGAGTCTCTGAGTTATCTGCCTTACATTGTGATTCTCCTTATCTGATTTTTCATTCAGACAAGGTAGTTCTGCGTACTAAACCTGGGTTCTTACCTAAGGTAGTTTCTAACAGGAATATCAATCAAGAGATTGTTGTTCCATCTTTGTGTCCTAACCCTTCTTCAAAGAAGGAACGACTTTTGCATAATCTGGACGTAGTCCGTGCCCTGAAGTTCTATTTGCAGGCAACTAAAGATTTTCGTCAAACTTCTTCCCTGTTTGTCGTTTACTCTGGACAGAGGAGAGGTCAAAAGGCTTCGGCCACCTCTCTCTCTTTTTGGCTTTGTAGCATAATACGTTTAGCCTAAGACAGCAGCCTCCTGAAAGAATTACAGCTCATTCTACTAGAGCTGTGGCTTCCACCTGGGCCTTTAAAAATGAGGCTTCTGTTGAACAGATTTGCAAGGCTGCGACTTGGTCTTCACTTCACACTTTTTCAAAGTTTTACAAATTTGACACTTTTGCTTCTTCGGAGGCTATTTTTGGGAGAAAGGTACTTCAGGCAGTGGTTCCCTTCCGTTTAAAGTTCCTGCCTTGTCCCTCCCTTCATCCGTGTACTTTAGCTTTGGTATTAGTATCCCATAAGTAATGGATGACCCGTGGACTGACTACACTTAACAAGAGAAAACATAATTTATGCTTACCTGATAAATTTATTTCTCTTGTAGTGTAGTCAGTCCACGGCCCGCCCTGTCTTTTAAGGCAGTTCAAATTTCTTTAATTTAACTCCAGTCACCACTGCACCCTATGGTTTCTCCTTTCTCGTCTTGTTTCGGTCGAATGACTGGATATGACATGTGAGGGGAGGAGCTATATAGCAGATCTGCTTGGGTGATCCTCTTGCAACTTCCTGTTGGGGAAGAGATATAATCCCATAAGTATTGGATGACCCGTGGACTGACTAAACTACAAGAGAAATAAATTTATCAGGTAAGCATAAATTATGTTTTTTCCACATGGCTGGCTTAAATTTTGACTAGAAACAATTTCCACTGTTGTAGTATAAACGTTACAGTTGGTGCAGTTAAAATTACAAACTGTGACATCCAGCTTCCCTCAGGAGTCCCCTGTATGCTATAGGACATCTCTAAAGGGCCCAAAGGCTTTCCAAAGTCGTTTATTGGGGAAGGTAGGCCCACAGCTTGCTGTGGCAGTTTGGTGTGACTGTTAAAAAACGTTTTTTTGATCCGTTTTTTGAACTAAGTGGTTAATCATCCATTTGCAAGTGGGTGCAATGCTCTGTTAGCCTATTATACACACTGTAAAAATTTCGTTTGATTTACTGCATTTTTTCACTGTTTTTCAAATTCTGACAATTTGTTTCTCTTAAAGGCACAGTACCGTTTTTTATATTTGCTTGTTAACTTGATTTAAAGTGTTTTCCAAGCTTGCTAGTCTCATTGCTAGTCTGTATAAACATGTCTGACATAGAAGAAACTCCTTGTTTATTATGTTTAAAAGCCATGGTGGAACCCCCCTTAGAATGTGTACCAAATGTACTGATTTCATTTTATGCAATAAAGATCATTTTCTGTCTTTAAAAAATTTATCACCAGAGGAATCTGACGAGGGGGAAGTTATGCCGACTAACTTTCCCCACGTGTCAGACCCTTTGACTTCCGCTTAAGGGACTCGCGCTCAAATGGCGCCAAGTACATCTAGGGCGCCCATAGCGTTTACTTTACAAGACATGGCGGCAGTCATGGATAATACACTGTCAGCGGTATTAGCCAGACTACCTGAACTTAGAGGTAAGCGAGATAGCTCTGGGGTGAGACAAAATGCAGAGCATACTGACGCTTTAAGAACCATGTCTGATACTGCCTTACAATATGCAGAAGCTGAGGAAAGAGAGCTTCAGTCAGTGGGTGATGTTAATGACTCAGGAAAGATACCTGATTCTAATATTTCTACATTTAAATTTAAGCTTGAACACCTCCGCGTGTTGCTTAGGGAGGTTTTAGCTGCTCTGAATGACTGTGATACCATTGCAGTGCCAGAGAAATTGTGTAGACTAGATAAATACTTTGCAGTGCCGGTGTGTACTGATGTTTTTCCAAATACCTAAAAGGTTTACAGAAATTATTAATAAGGAATGGGATAAACCAGGTGTGCCGTTCTCTTCCCCTCCTATTTTTAGAAAAATGTTTCCAATAGACGCCACCACACGGGACTTATGGCAGACAGTCCCTAAGGTGGAGGGAGCAGTTTCTACTCTAGTAAAGCGTACTACTATCCCTGTCGAGGACAGTTGTGCTTTTTTTTTAGATCCAATGGATAAAAAATTAGGTTACCTTAAAAAAATATTTATTCAACAAGGTTTTATCCTACAGCCCCTTGCATGCATTGCCCCTGTCACTGCTGCTGCGGCGTACTGGTTTGAGTCTCTGGAAGAGGCTTTACAGGTAGCGACTCCATTGGATGACATACTTGGCAAACTTAGAGCACTTAAGCTAGCCAATTCTTTTATTCTGATGCCATTGTTCATTTGACTAAACTAACGGCTAAGAATTCTGGTTTTGCTATACAGGCGTGCAGAGCGCTATGGCTTAGATCATGGTCAGCTGACGTGACTTCAAAATCTAAGCTACTTAACATTCCCTTCAAGGGGCAAACCCTATTCGGGCCTGGTTGAAGGAGATTATTGCTGATATCACTGGAGGAAAAGGTCATGCCCTTCCTCAGGACAGGTCCAAATCTAGGGCCAAACAGTCTAATTTACGTGCCTTTCAAAACTTTAAGGCAGGTGCGGCATCAACTTCCTCTAATAATAAACAAGAGGGAACTTTTGCTCAATCCAAGACAGTCTGGAGACCAAACCTGACCTGGAAAAAAGGTAAGCAGGTAAAAAAGCCTGCTGCTGCCTCTAAGACAGCATGAAGGAACGGCCCCCTATCCGGGAATGGATCTAGTAGGGGGCAGACTTTCACTCTTTGCCCAGGCGTGGGCAAGAGATGTTCAGGATCCCTGGGTGTTGGAAATTATATCCCAGGGATAGCTTCTGGACTTCAAAGCTTCCCCCCAAAAGGGATATTTCACCTTTCACAATTATCTGCAAACCAGATAAAGAGTGAGGCATTCTTACACTGTGTACGAGACCTCCTAGTTATGGGAGTGATCCATCCAGTTCCAAAGGAGGAACAGGGACAGGGTTTTTACTCAAATCTGTTTGTGGTTCCCAAAAAAGAGGGAACCTTCAGACCAATTTTGGATTTAAAGATCTTAAACAAATTCCTCAAAGTTCCGTCGTTCAAGATGGAAACTATTCGTACCATCCTACCACTGATCCAGGAGGGTCAATATATGACTACAGTGGATCTAAAGGATGCTTATCTTCACATTCCGATACACAAAGATCATCATCGGTTTCTCAGGTTTGCCTTTCAAGACAGGCATTACCAGTTGTAGCTCTTCCCTTGGGATTAGCTACAGCCCCAAGAATCTTTACAAAGGTTCTAGGGTCGCTTATGGCGGTCCTAAGGCCGCGGGGCATAGCAGTAGCCCCTTATTTAGACGACATCCTGATACAGGCGTCAAACTTCCAAATTGCCAAGTCTCATTCGGACGTAGTACTGGCATTTCTGTGGTCGCATGGGTGGAAAGTGAACGAGGAAAAGAGTTCTCTAGCCCCACTCACAAGAGTTTCCTTTCTAGGGACTCTGATAGATTCTGTAGAAATGAAAATTCACCTGAAGGAGTCCAGGTTATCAAAGCTTCTAAATTCCTGCCGGGTTCTTCATTCCATTCCGCGCCCTTCGGTGGTTCAGTGTATGGAAATAATCGGCTTAATGGTAGCGGCAATGGACATAGTGCCGTTTGCACGCTTACATCTCAGACCGCTGCAACTATGCATGCTCAGTCAGTGGAACGGGGATTACACAGATTTGTCCCCTCAACTGAATCTGGACCAAGAGACCAGGGATTCTCTTCTCTGGTGGCTATCTCGGGTCCATCTGTCCTAAGGTATGACCTTTCGCAGGCCAGATTGGACAATTGTTACGACAGATGCCAGCCTTCTAGGTTGGGGTGCAGTCTGGAACTCCCTGAAGGCTCAGGGATGGTGGACTCAGGAGGAGTCTCTTAAATATTCTGGAACTAAGAGCGATATTCAAGGCTCTTCAGGCTTGGCCTCAGTTAGCAACTCTGAGGTACATCAGATTTCAGTCGGACAACATCACGACTGTAGCTTACATCAACCATCAAGGGGGAACGAGAAGTTCCCTAGAGATGTTAGAAGCTTAAAAAATAATTCGCTGGGCAGAGATTCACTCTTGCCACCTATCGGCTATCCATATCCCAGGTGTAGAGCACTGGGAGGCGGATTTTCTAAGTCGTCAGACTTTTCATCCGGGAGAGTGGGAACTCCATCCGGAGGTATTTGCACAACTGATTCATCGTTGGGGCAAACCAGAACTGGATCTCATGGCGTCTCGCCAGAACGCCAAGCTTCCGTGTTACGGATCCAGGTCCAGGGATCCCAAGGCGACACTGATAGATGCCCTAGCAGCGCCCTGGTCTTTCAACCTGGCTTATGTGTTTCCACCGTTTCCTCTGCTCCCTCGACTGATTGCCAAGATCAAGCAGGAGAGAGCATCGGTGATTCTGATAGCACCTGCGTGGCCACGCAGGACCTGGTATGCAGATCTAGTGGACATGTCATCCTTTCCATCATGGTCTCTGCCTCTGAAACAGGACCTTCTACTTTAGGGTCCTTTCAACCATCCAAATCTAATTTCTCTGAGGCTGACTGCCTGGAGATTGAACGCTTGATTTTATCAAAGCGTGGCTTCTCTGAGTCAGTTATTGATACCTTAAGACAGGCATGAAAGCCTGTCACCAGGAAAATTTACCATAAGGTATGGCGTAGATATCTTTATTGGTGTGAATCCAAGGGTTACTCATTGAGTAAGGTCAGAATTGCTAGGATATTATCTTTTCTCCAAGAAGGTTTGGAAAAAGGATTGTCAGCTAGTTAACCGTCTGGCAGATGTTCCAGACGTTCAGGCATTTTGTCAGGCTTTAGTTAGAATCAAGCCTGTGTTTAAACCTGAGCTTAAACTTGGTTCTTAAGGTTCTTCAAGGAGTTCCGTTTGAACCTCTTCATTCCATAGATATCAAGCTTTTATCTTGGAAAGTTCTTTTTTTGGTAGCTATTTCCTCGGCTCGTAGAGTCTCTGAGCTATCTGCCTTACAATATGATTCTCCTTATCTGATTTTTCATACGGATAAGGTAGTCCTGCGTACCAAACCTGGGTTCTTACCTAAGGTAGTATCTAACAAGAATATCAATCAAGAGATTGTTGTTCCATCCTTGTGTTACACAATCTGGACTTGGTCCGTGCTTTAAAGTTTTACTTACAAGCTACTAAAGATTTTCGTCAAACATCTGCTTTGTTTGTTGTCTACTCTGGACAGAGGAGAGGTCAAAAGGCTTAGGCAACCTCTTTTTCTTTTTGACTAAGAAGCTTAATCCGCTTAGCCTATGAGACTGCTGGACAGTAGCCTCCTAAAAGGATTACAGTTCATTCCACTAGAGCTGTGGCTTCCACTTGGGCCTTTAAAAATGAGGCTTCTTTTGATCAGATTTGCAAGGCGACAACTTGGTCTTCGCTTCATATTTTTTCAAACTTTTACAAATTTGATACTTTTGCTTCTTCGGAGGCTATATTTGGGAGACAGGTTTTACGGGCAGTGGTTCCTTCCATTTAAGTTCCTGCCTTGTCCCTCCCTTCATCTGTGTACTTTAGCTTTAGTATTGGTATCCCACAAGTAATGGATGATCCGTGGACTGGATACACCTTACAAGAGAAAACACAATTTATGCTTACCTGATAAATTTATTTCTCTTGTGGTGTATCCAGTCCACGGCCGGCCCTGTCATTTTAAGGCAGGTAATTTTTAAATTTAAACTACAGTAACCACTGCACCCTATGGGTTCCTCCTTTCTCGGCTTGTTTTCGGTCGAATGACTGGCTATGACAGTTAGGGGAGAAGCTATATTACAGCTCTGCTGTGGGTGTTCTCTTGCAACTTCCTGTTGGGAATAAGAATATCCCACAAGTAATAGATGATCCGTGGACTGGATACACCATAAGAGAAATAAATTTATCAGGTAAGCATAAATTGTGTTATTTGAATATTCTGACCCCCTATTTCAAATATGAGAGCTACTGATATATTTAGTTGAAATCATTTTTATTAACGACACTCCTCCACCTTCAACATCAGCAAATCCACATACAGGTTACAATAGAAATATACATCAAAATCCTATTTGCATAGGCATACATCTGATTTGACATTTTTCCCAGCCGGGATAAGTCCTCTCTTATTAAGTCTCTATATAATGTTTCCCATATGCTTTCTTGTAGATTAAGACAATGTCTCTCTACTGTCTACTTTCATATGATGTTATTTCCGTCTACATTATGACGTATGAAGGAGTGTCACGTTTTTTAATAATTTTCCCCTTACTGCCCCCCCCCCCCTACTCTTAAGAAAATGTCCTGCGCTCTACCGGGGTGGCAGTAATGTGGGGGGGGCATAACAAAGTATAACTTAAACACTTAAAACAACATAAAGAAAAAAACACAATATTGAATCATGCTTCATCACTGTACTATTTCTTGCTGTAGTATTTAATAGTTGCTTACTCATCCCACTTTTCCCTTATGAAGTTTGATTAATCAGGCCATTCACCACTTCCTCAAATTTCTCTTTTCTTGACAGGGTATTATCATCTATCTTTTCCCTCTTAGAACCCTCTATGCAATACTCTGCTCAGGTCTTTTACTGCTTCCTAATATCCAGTAAAACCAGAATCAGAAATGTAACCCCTGTATCTTGTACAAATGCTGCTGATTCATACATTGAATATACCAGCTGAATTCTGGCTAGACCCTCTGCCCAGGTCGGTATTTCTGTCTTCCAGTATTTAGCGATAGCTATTCTAGTTGTAGTGCATGAGATTCTAATAAAAGTATTTGTGTGAGTTAAATCTGGGAATTCGCTCATGCAATAATGCTTGAGTTGGAGTGAGAGAGATCTGTTCATTCAATGTTGTACTTGGCAATTTTGACAGATCTTGCCAAATTCTTTTGACTTTGGGGCAATCCCACCACATGTGGATATAAGATCCTATTACCTTACAACCTCTATAGCAGTGATTTTTAACCTTTTTCTTGCCGTGGCACACTTTTTTACATTAAAAAATCCTGTGGCACACCACCATCCCAAAATTTAAAAAAATCACACATTGTAGCCTAATACAGCATATATATACACATACACACAAACACACACATACTGTATGTATTGTGCTGTTATGCCATGCCTCCTACAAACTACCCCTGCACTGGGAGTAAAAAACAAGCAAACTTTAAAAAATATTTCACACTGTTGTCAGTCTGCTGTGGCACACCTGAGGATCTCTCACGGCACACTAGTGTGCCACGGCACACTGGTTGAAAAACACTGCTCTATAGCAGTGATTGGAGCCACCCTTCATCATATGAGCTGTCTTTGTCAGTGTCAAGTACCATCTAAAAGATGTTTTTAATATAGAAAAAATAGTCCCACTCCGTTTCTATCAAAGAGCTGAAAAGGAAAAAAAAAATCCAATGTGTCCTAATAGAGTAAAAAGCCAAAACAATGTTTATTGGCGACATTAAAAAGTTGGTAAACTCCATAGAAAAGGTGGGGTTGAGCAGGTTAAAACAAAGAACAAGTCTGACTGGTTTCGTCAAAGGGACCGTAATCCTAGACATAAAATACAATTGACAGGTGTAAGCTATTTAAAGCTACAACACTGTTGTGATTGGATATTTGCTAAATCCTGGTCAACCCAATTATAAACCAAAATGAGTAGCTACAATATGAATATATAATAAGCAAGTCAAGCCTAAGGAATAATTACACAGCTAAATACAAATAGACAATCTTACTATGTATGGTATATTATTAAGAAGCAGTTAGCATAAGAAAGAACAATCTGTAACACATCATATATCATGCATGATCCTAGTCTGGTTGATAAATCCAGTCAGTTATAATATGCAAACTTATCATACATAGTATTCAGTGTAGAAAGTAAAAATATAGGGTGAGAATGAAGTCATTAACAATTATTAACATCAGCACTAATATTTATATACATATGGTAAATATTTATGAAAGTGGAATTTTATACATAAATATTACAAAATTGATCTATACAAAAACTCTCCCTATGATAATCATAATATGTGTGTTCCTAATAGTAACTTTATGGGGTGGTGGGAGCGGTTCCACGTCTATGGAGATAGTAACATCTTTTCTTCCTCAATCATCAAATATATGCGTTTCTTTGATGATTTGCTGATTATTTGGTCCTCTGACTATCAACAAGCACAGGCCTTTGTTGATCATCTGAATATGAATGAGGTAGGACTAAAATTTACCTTTGAGTGGAAGAAATGTTCCATTAACTATCTGGATGTTACTTTAACATCAGATGGACAACTTAAAAAAATACGGTCTACCCTCTTCAGAAAACCTATTTCAGGCAATGCTCTTCTACATGCCCATACACATGTATTCAAGGGCATTGTAAAGGGACAATTTATGAGAGCCAGACGTAATTGTACCACAAACGAGAATTTCCAAAAAGAAAGTAGGGATTTAAGTGAACGATTTATCACAAGACAATATCCTAAGAAGGTCCTACATGGAGGTTAGTCAAATGGAGAGAAGTGAGTTGTTTAAACCAAGAATTAAGGATTATGCCAAGAATAAACCTACTCTGATAATTGCATATTCCAACCAATATCATCAAATATGCAATATAGTTAGGAAGAATTTTCCTATCCTTAGAGGAGATACCAAGCTGCGCGGAGTCATTAATGATGGCAGTAATTTTGTATATTGGCGTAATTTGACTCTCGGCAACTTATTGTCACTCAGTATGCTCAAAAAGGAAAAAAGTTGTAGCTCTTGGCTACACTCTAATGGTGCATATAAGTGTGGCAAAAGCTCTTGTAGATCATGTGACCATGTCCACATATCTACCACCTTTACCTCAGCAACCACAAGAGAGGTGTTTGAGACAAGGGGCAGCGTTAAATGTGGAAAGATGTTTGTGGTGTACCTTATAGAGTGCACAACTTGTGCCTGTCAGTATGTGGGGAGAACCACCAGGGAGGGGAGTACTTGCATTAAAGAGCACCTATAACATGTAACTAATGATCGCGCTGTGTCAGCACTGTCAAAACATTTTCTGCCACAACATGATGGTGATTTGTGATCCTTTAGGTGGAAGGCTATCGAGCAAATTGTCAGTCCCCCACGTTGAGGAGATAAGTTTCAGATTTTATCACGCCAAGAGACCTATTGGATTCATAAACTCGGTAGCCGGCTACCTAGGGGATTCAACTCAGAATTTGACATTATAAATTATTGGCACTGATGAGGTCTATATATTTGTCTGTCATTAAGTGTTATATACAGCAACAATAGCAATGTACATAGGTTACTAGCTAGTTGATATGTACCAATATATCTTTGCTCATAGGTTTTTCCTTTCGACTTATGTTAACACCTCTGTCCTATTGATAGTATCTTAGGGATATAGCTGCATGCTTATTCTTCAGCACATCTTTTTAGCCATAGGTGTATTATTTATTTCCCTGTACCATCTAGTCCGCACTCATTGAATCCAATATCTAGCAAGTATGTAGTTACTATTAGGAATACACTGATTAGGACTAGTCTAGGGTAACTAAATTATATTCAGTTTATTTATTTTTTCTAATATACTCTCTATTTATTATATTTAATACAGGTCTGTATAGGTCACTATTTATAAATCCAATATCTAGAAACCATGGAGTTACTATTAGGAACACACATATTATGATTATCGTAGGGCAGGGGTGTCCAAACTTTGCTCTCCAGAGGTTTTGGAACTACATTTCCCATGATGCTCAGCTAGATAAAATGCTGGCTGAGCATCATGGGAAATGTAGTTCCAAAACCTCTGGAGAGCAAAGTTTGGACACCCCTGTCGTAGGGAGAGTGTTTGTATAGATCAATTTTGTAATATTTATGTATAAATTCTACTTTCATAAATATTTACCATATGTATATAAATATTAGTGCTGATGTTAATAATTGTTAATGACTTCATTTTCACCCTATATTTGTACTTTCTACACTGAATACTATGTATGATAAGTTTGCATATTATAACTGACTGGATTTATCAACCAGACTAGGATCATGCATGATATATGATGTGTTACAGATTGTTCTTTCTTATGCTAACTGCTTCTTAATAATATACCATACATAGTAAGATTGTCTATTTGTATTTAGCTGTGTAATTATTCCTTAGGCTTGACTTGCTTATTATCTATTCATATTGTAGCTACTCGTTTTGGTTTATAATTGACCAGGATTCAGCAAATATCCAATCACAACAGTGTTGTAGCTTTAAATAGCTTACACCTGTCAATTGTATTTTATGTCTAGGATTACGGTCCCTTTGACTGAAACCAGTCAGACTTGTTCTTTGTTTTAACCTGCTCAACCCCACCTTTTTCTATGGAGTTTGCCTACTTTTTAATGTCTCCAATAAACATTTTTTTACTTTTTACTCTATTGGGACACTTTGGATTTATTTTTTCCTTTTCAGCTCTTTGATAGAAACGGAGTGGGACTATTTTTTCTATGTTCATTGTGGAGTAAAGGGACTCCATCCCTTTATCTTGTGTCTCCGCTTCTATCATACGAGCAGGGCAAGGGAGCGCTGCATACCACAGCTGAGGAGTCCGGAGGCGGGACCTATGGTGCTCTCATGCAGAGCGGAGCTACGGAACGCTTAGAGGAACTGACAGCTACTGGGATCAACATCGGAGCAAAAGCGGTAAGCAGCTTTTCGTAGGGGACAAACAAGCAAGTCATATGCTCAGCTGCATGAAGTCTACAGACACGGATTGCATCGTATGCACCGCAGTGCAGGTAAATGGACTACCCGGACTGTTATTGCATCTACGCTGTTAACCCTTTCGTGGCAGGGTTAAAGTGCCTACATCGGAACACCTGTTCCGATGTAGACAAATTGAAACTACGCGATCGTGCATACGATCGGGAGATTTCAATTATTGGATCACATCTGGGGGGCGTCCCTACAACACTAGGAACACCCTCCAGACCGCGAACAAGTCCTAGAAGCACAGAAGGCTTCAGGACAGCCATTAGCTTTGACGTTCTATTCCATCATAACGGCTTTAAAGCCCAGTGTAATTATGACGGAATAGAACGGCATTAAAAGGTTAATAAAATGAATACCGGAGAAGATTGTTTGCCAATGCAGTAATTAATACCATACTTTATTGTGGTGTCAGGAGTTGTATGCATGTGATATTGTCAACACTAAATGCAGTCTCAGTCATCATTGAACTTATCTATGTGCATAGCTTCCATATGATCAATATACTATTGTGAGCGGTGCTTTGCAGGTAAACATATTACCCGGATACTTTTGGCAGTTAACTTGCATATTAAGTTGTATACCGGATGGGATTGTTTACCCGAGCAGCAATACAGCGATACTTTGGCTTTACTTTCACAACATACAGTATATCATTATAAACGGCTGTTTCCTGGCTTAAGGCCCTTCCACTCTATATTACTGTGAACGGTGCTTTACAAGTAAACACATTACCCGGACACTTTTGGCAGCTAACCTGCAATACAATTTATATACCGGATGGGACTGTTTACCTGAACATTAGTACAGCAATATTTATCCTATAGCTTTCATAGCATACAGTATACCATATCAAACAGCTGTTTTGTTGTTGCAGTTCCTATTAGCTAAGCTATATATGTGATACATCAGGCTCTCATTTACTTCCAAAAAAATATATGCCTATGGACATTGCTTGGTTGTGGTTTTTGTATGTTACAGATGTTTACAGCTATTAGCTCACATAGGTCCCGGCCCAGCACCATACAAGTTTTTGGTTCATCTGTTGTTAATGTTTTTAATATGTTCTCCCTTAGATCTGCACTAATGAGGCCTTTGTTAGAATAGTGAAGTATTGCATTCCAGTCGTCAGTCTCAAACTCTCTACCAGTATCTGCTTCCTATTTTAACATGAACGGGGTTGTGGATTGCATTCTTGCTTCCTAAATGGAAATGTACAATCGTGTAATTTTTTGGTCTAGTGAGTGCCATGCATAATTTTTCCAGAGTCCTCTGTCAACTATATGAGCTATTTGTTCCTAAGTATTTGCGTATGGTCGAAACCGTTTGTAGATATAGGAACCAGTGTGTTGGTATGGGATCTAATTTTTGTTGAAGCTGGGTGAATGTCAATATTTTACCATTGAGCAGCATATCTGCCACCCTATATAACCCTTTATTTTCCCATTTCTTTATAGGATATCTGAATTCTTCATTTATTATATATTTTAAGGGAATTATCAATGAATGTGTAGGAAATAGCTTTCCCGTCTACCGGGTTTTTGCCCACTGCTGCCTGGTAAGCTGTGTGGTTTTATTTTGGCAAGGGTTATTTTTGTATACCTCAGTATTCCTGAAAATACCATCCAGTGTTTCTTGTCCCTCCATTTCTGCTTCTAGGGCAGGCCAGAGAATATCATTCTGTTGTCTGCTAAGTATAGAGTTCTGGGCTAATCTCGCCGCTGTGTAATAGTCATGTAAATTAGGATTGCCACCCCTCCTAGCTGTCTATGTCTATCCAAAATTTGAAATGGGATCCTCGGGTGTTTGTATTTTCTCTCAAAAACCTATGTAAGTCTCACTGAAGGTTATCCAAGTCTAGAGGATTGATTTTAATCGGGAGCACTCTAAACAAATATAAAATTCTGGGTAGGATTGTCATTTTAATAGCAGATAATCTTTCATATCAGGAGAATACCATTTTCCTTCATTTGCCTAGATCCGACCCAATTGTCTTGAAAAGGGGGATATAGTTTGCTGCATATAATTTTTAAGAGTGGGTCGTTAGTTTAATCCCTAGATATTTTAATACCTTCGACACCCATTGGAAATAAAAATTTGCCTCAATTAATAAGATGGTGTGTCGTGGTATGGATATTGGGAGAACTTCACATTTTCCGCATTTATTTTATAGCCAGAGATCTTAGAAAATAATTGTAGTGCTTGATATACACTAGGCAGCGACCTCAACGGTTTCGAGATGGTGAGCAGCACATCATCTGCGAACAAGGTAATTTTATGGTGTATATTCCCTACCTCTAGTCCTACTATGTCTGGGGAGTTGCGTATGTATGCAGCTAATGGCTCTATGCATAATGCAAACATTAAGGGGGAAAGTAGGCAACCCTGCCTCGTGCCATTGAGGATATGTATATTTTCTGATTGGTGTCCTATGGCCCTGACTTGGGCCGTGGGTGCCGAATATAAACCTTTAATAGCCTCTAAAAATCTACCCTCAAAACCCGTCACTGTCATTAACGCTAACATATACTTCCAATCAACCCTATCAAATGCTTTCTCCGCATCCAAAGATAGAATCAGAGAAGGCACTCCTCGCTTGCGTAGAAAGTCTATTACCGATACCATTCTGCGAATATTATCTGGGGCTTCCCTCTCCTCAATAGACCCTACATGATCAGGGTATATAATAGAAGGCAAAACTTGTTTCAATCTATTAGCTAGTATTTTTGTGACTATTTTGAAGTCCTGGTTAATGAGAGAGATCGGTCTATAGCTAGCACAAAGGTTAGGGTTTTCCCTTGCTTCGGGATTACCACTATCCTGGCCCTTTCCTCCATGATATGGTTCGCAAACACCACTATGTGGGGGATCAATATATCTTTAAATGTTTTATAATATTCCTCTGGGTCTTTTATAGCTGCTAGTACCTCTGCATGGGTGTTCTTAGCATTTAGTGCTACTCGATCCTCTTTAGTAATTGGTTTCATATTCGCCTTCTTTAAAAAGGAGTCAAATGCTTTTACGGTTTCCGTAGACTCCCCAACATACATCCAATGCTGTGAGGTATTTGTGACAACAATCCTTAGATCCACTAAGACATTTGAAAGAGGATAATTACCTTTTTTAAATAAGGGGCCTCTACCTAGAGGTGAGCCAATGGCAAGATGCTTATATATGTAGCCCAGAGTGAGCAGCTAGCTCCCAGTCGTGTATTACTGCTCCTGAACCTACCTATGTATTCTTTTCAGTAAAGGATACTAGGAGAGCAAAGCAAATAATAAAAGTAAATTGGAAAGATGTCTAAAATTGCATTCTCTATCTGAATCATGAAAGTTTAATGATAGTGTTATTGTCTTTAATGCTTGTGCCTTTCCTATGTAGTTTAGATGATGCCCCCAAACTTGCAGACTTATCACCCCTTTTCAGTATTAAAGTATTTTATCACTCAGTTGATGTTGGTCAGTTGGAAGGTGGTTCCAGAGCAGTATCTGATTATTAGGTCTCGGCACACCTCAGCAATGGACTTGCATATAAAAGGTGCACATGTGCGTTTGGCATGACATGCCGTGATCTAGCAAGTAAACCGTGAATTGCTTTGCTATGCAAGTCCGTTGCCTGGAGCGCAGAGCTACAACCTTAAGTGGGATGTATGGCACAGTTCCCTATTGGCTGTACAACCCTCCTCTGACCTTAAGGGAAAAAAGAGAGTGGAGAAGGGGGCGGCCGGCTCATTGTGACAGATTATAAAATTGGAGGTAACATAAATCTGTTTTAAAGGGACATTAAACCCAAAAAATTTCTTTCATGATTCAGATAGAGAATACAATTTTTAAAAAGTTGCCAATTTACTTCTATTATCATTTTTTTCCTACTCATGTTATTCTTTGTTGAAGAGATACCTAGGTAGGTAGCGTGCACATGCCTGAAGCACTACACAACAGGAAATAGTGCTGCCATCTAGTGCCCCTGCTAATGTATAACATTGTTGCAAAACTGCTGCTATATAGTGCTGCAGACACGTGCACACTCTTGAGCTTACATTTCTGCTTTTCCACAAAGGATAACAAAAGTCCGTTGCCTGGAGCGCAGAGCTACAACCTTAAGTGGGATGTATAGCACAGTTCCCTATTGGCTGTTCAACCCTCCTCTGACCTTTAGGGAAAAAAGAGAGTGGAGAAGGGGGCGGCCGGCTCATTGTGACAGATTATAAAATTGGAGGTAACATAAATCTGTTTTAAAGGGACATTAAACCCAAAAAATTTCTTTCATGATTCAGATAGAGAATACAATTTTTAAAAAGTTGCCAATTTACTTCTATTATCATTTTTTTCCTACTCATGTTATTCTTTGTTGAAGAGATACCTAGGTAGGTAGCGTGCACATGCCTGAAGCACTACACAACAGGAAATAGTGCTGCCATCTAGTGCCCCTGCTAATGTATAACATTGTTGCAAAACTGCTGCTATATAGTGCTGCAGACACGTGCACACTCTTGAGCTTACATTTCTGCTTTTCCACAAAGGATAACAAAAAACTAAGTAAATTTGATAATAGAAGTAAATTAGAAAGTTTTTTAAAATGTTATGTTCTATCTAAATCATGAAAGAAAAAAATTGGGTTTTATGTCCCTTTAAGTAACTTTTCTGCTTCTACTTTGGGGATTATTGCATTTACAGGTTGCGTACTTTAATATGCTGGTCTCTACTTACACTAAATTTACCATCACTTAAAGTTTAAAACCTTCTCTAATTTTGAAATTGTTTTTGGGGAGAAATTTCCCAAGCATGGTTCCTCCCTTGTCTGCCAGCTGGGCAATATTGATAGTGTGTATAGGACATACATTGCCTCGCAAGGTGGGGGTACAGCGAACCATTCCACAAGAGTCTGGTAAGTTCCCTTGAGGTGGGACAATAAAGAAGACATGTCTGAAAATCTTTACACTTGAAGGGTGATGGTTTCTTTTCAGAAAGGAGCAGATGGGTTGTCTTTGTGAGGTTCATTAGATGTTAACTGATGTGGCTAGTACTTCACCTTCAATGAAGGTTGGCATCTTGTAAGCTTATACACATATGCTTTGGGTGTGGTAGATTGCTTTCCCTCAGGAACCATTTCTACAGCCAACAAGACAAGCAGATAACAATGCATCTTGGCAGAATGGCAGCCTTTTGAGTAGGGATGGGCGAATGTGTAAAATTTCGAATGTAGAACGAATGTTATTACCGAAATTCGAATTCTAAATCCAAATGTCGATAAGAACAAATATTCTTAAAAATTCGAAAATCGAATGTTATTTACAGTTTTCGAATGTCACTTTCGAATTCGAATGTTTATAATTATATCGAATGTCCACATTCGAAATGTCGAATTTAACATTCTATTTAACAAATACTATTCAGAAGTTCAATAGTTCATGTGGTAGGGCGGGAATCTAGTAAATTGATACAAATATATAATTTCGAATGTTTCCATATATAATATTGCATAATTCGAATATTACATTTAAAGAAAAAGCATTAGAAATACTATTACAATCTAAATTCAAATTTTTCGAAAATAATATTTTCGAATGTAATCGTAAAATTTGAAACCAAACATTCGAAAATCGAAAGTTAGAATGTTATGTAAACATTCGAAATTCGATTCGAACGAACAAATGTGTTAAAATTCGTGCCGTTTTTCGAATGTTGCAAAACATTCGCCCATCCCTACTTTTGAGTAGACAGAGGTAAGCAGCATTGCTTTAGGTATTGTTCCTATTTAGTTTTTGCAAACGTCAACTTCATTCTTGTTGCTTGATCACTTGGTATTGCAGATTAGGTGGGCTGACCACTGCATTGGTGAAAGCTGACCAAGTTCTGGCTACTGCTGGTGCACACTTAATGTTATCACCTATTAGGGTGCAGTTCTCTAGGCTCCTACTATATTGTTTAGTCTGTAAATGTGTGAGGACTGCAGATGGCAGACTCTTTGGCCAAGATAAGCTGATACATTGTTTTTTAATAGTGCAGCCAGAGGTGCCTTTCTGCTGTATAAGAAGGGTTTCTCTGAAACTAAATGACCCCCTCACTGGTGACACAACCTCTCGCTAGAAAGAGAGATGTGACCCCCTCACTGGATATAGTGACACAACCTCTCGCTAGAAAGAGAGATGTGACCCCCTCACTGGATATAGTGACACAACCTCTCACTAGAAAGAGAGATGTGACCCCCTCACTGGATATAGTGACACAACCTCTCACTAGAAAGAGAGATGTGACCCCCTCACTGGATATAGTGACACAACCTCTCACTAGAAAGAGAGATGTGACCCCCTCACTGGATATAGTGACACAACCTCTCGCTAGAAAGAGAGATGTGACCCCCTCACTGAATATAGTGACACAACCTCTCGCTAGAAAGAGAGATGTGACCCCCTCACTGGATATAGTGACACAACCTCTCACTAGAAAGAGAGATGTGACCCCCTCACTGGATATAGTGACACAACCTCTCACTAGAAAGAGAGATGTGACCCCCTCACTGGATATAGTGACACAACCTCTCGCTAGAAAGAGAGATGTGACCCCCTCCCTGGATATAGTGACACAACCTCTCACTAGAAAGAGAGATGTGACCCCCTCACTGGATATAGTGACACAACCTCTCGCTAGAAAGAGAGATGTGACCCCCTCACTGGATATAGTGACACAACCTCTCGCTAGAAAGAGAGATGTGACCCCCTCACTGGATATAGTGACACAACCTCTCACTAGAAAGAGAGATGTGACCCCCTCACTGGATATAGTGACACAACCTCTCGCTAGAAAGAGAGATGTGACCCCCTCACTGGATATAGTGACACAACTTCTCACTAGAAAGAGAGATGTGACCCCCTCACTGGATATAGTGACACAACCTCTCACTAGATAGAGAGATGTGACCCCCTCACTGGTGACACAACCTCTCACTAGAAAGAGAGATGTGACCCCCTCACTGGATATAGTGACACAACCTCTCGCTAGAAAGAGAGATGTGACCCCCTCACTGGATATAGTGACAAAACCTCTCACTAGAAAGAGAGATGTGACCCCCTCACTGGATATAGTGACACAACCTCTCACTAGAAAGAGAGATGTGACCCCCTCACTGGATATAGTGACACAACCTCTCGCTAGAAAGAGAGATGTGACCCCCTCACTGGATATAGTGACACAACCTCTCGCTAGAAAGAGAGATGTGACCCCCTCACTGGATATAGTGACACAACCTCTCACTAGAAAGAGAGATGTGACCCCCTCACTGGATATAGTGACACAACCTCTCGCTAGAAAGAGAGATATGACCCCCTCACTGGATATAGTGACAAAACCTCTCACTAGAAATAGAGATGTGACCCCCTCACTGGATATAGTGACACAACCTCTCACTAGAAAGAGAGATGTGACCCCCTCACTGGATATCGTGACACAACCTCTCACTAGAAAGAGAGATGTGACCCCCTCACTGGATATAGTGACACAACCTCTCACTAGAAAGAGAGATGTGACCCCTCACTGGATATAGTGACACAACCTCTCACTAGAAAGAGAGATGTGACCCCCTCACTGGATATAGTCACACAACCTCTCACTAGAAAGAGAGATGTGACCCCCTCACTGGATATAGTGACACAACCTCTCGCTAGAAAGAGAGATGTGACCCCCTCACTGGATATAGTGACACAACCTCTCGCTATAAAGAGAGTTGTGACCTCCTCACTGGATATAGTGACACAACCTCTCGCTAGAAAGAGAGATGTGACCCCCTCACTGGATATAGTGACACAACCTCTCACTAGAAAGAGAGATGTGACCCCCTCACTGGATATAGTGACACAACCTCTCGCTAGAAAGAGAGATGTGACCCCCTCACTGGATATAGTGACACAACCTCTCGCTAGAAAGAGAGATGTGACCCCCTCACTGGATATAGTGACACAACCTCTCACTAGAAAGAGAGATGTGACCCCCTCACTGGATATAGTGACACAACCTCTCACTAGAAAGAGAGATGTGACCCCCTCACTGGATATAGTGACACAACCTCTCACTAGAAAGAGAGATGTGACCCCCTCACTGGATATAGTGACACAACCTCTCACTAGAAAGAGAGATGTGACCCCCTCACTGGATATAGTGACACAACCTCTCACTAGAAAGAGAGATGTGACCCCCCTCACTGGATATAGTGACACAACCTCTCGCTAGAAAGAGAGATGTGACCCCCTCACTGGATATAGTGACACAACCTCTCGCTAGAAAGAGAGATGTGACCCCCTCACTGGATATAGTGACACAACCTCTCACTAGAAAGAGAGATGTGACCCCCTCACTGGATATAGTGAGGGGGGTCACACAACCTCTCACTAGAAAGAGAGATGTGACCCCCTCACTGGATATAGTGACACAACCTCTCACTAGAAAGAGAGATGTGACCCCCTCACTGGATATAGTGACACAACCTCTCGCTAGAAAGAGAGATGTGACCCCCTCACTGGATATAGTGACACAACCTCTCGCTAGAAAGAGAGATGTGACCCCCTCACTGGTGACACAA
This sequence comes from Bombina bombina, assembly GCF_027579735.1. NCBI lineage: Eukaryota > Metazoa > Chordata > Amphibia > Anura > Bombinatoridae > Bombina > Bombina bombina. Next base: position 39,022,793 of record NC_069504.1, on the reverse strand, counting down.
CCTCTCACTAGAAAGAGAGATGTGACCCCCTCACTGGATATAGTGACACAACCTCTCACTAGAAAGAGAGATGTGACCCCCTCACTGGATATAGTGACACAACCTCTCGCTAGAAAGAGAGATGTGACCCCCTCACTGGATATAGTGACACAACCTCTCACTAGAAAGAGAGATGTGACCCCCTCACTGGATATAGTGACACAACCTCTCACTAGAAAGAGAGATGTGACCCCCTCACTGGTGACACAACCTCTCACTAGAAAGAGAGATGTGACCCCCTCACTGGATATAGTGACACAACCTCTCACTAGAAAGAGAGATGTGACCCCCTCACTGGATATAGTGACAAAACTTCTCACTAGAAAGAGAGATGTGACCCCCTCACTGGATATAGTGACAAAACCTCTCACTAGAAAGAGAGATGTGACCCCCTCACTGGATATAGTGACGCAACCTCTCACTAGAAAGAGAGATGTGACCCCCTCACTGGATATAGTGACACAACCTCTCACTAGAAAGAGAGATGTGACCCCCTCACTGGATATAGTGACAAAACCTCTCACTAGAAAGAGAGATGTGACCCCCTCACTGGATATAGTGACACAACCTCTCACTAGAAAGAGAGATGTGACCCCCTCACTGGATATAGTGACAAAACTTCTCACTAGAAAGAGAGATGTGACCCCCTCACTGGATATAGTGACAAAACCTCTCACTAGAAAGAGAGATGTGACCCCCTCACTGGATATAGTGACACAACCTCTCACTAGAAAGAGAGATGTGACCCCCTCACTGGATATAGTGACACAACCTCTCACTAGAAAGAGAGATGTGACCCCCTCACTGGATATAGTGACAAAACCTCTCACTAGAAAGAGAGATGTGACCCCCTCACTGGATATAGTGACACAACCTCTCACTAGAAAGAGAGATGTGACCCCCTCACTGGATATAGTGACAAAACTTCTCACTAGAAAGAGAGATGTGACCCCCTCACTGGATATAGTGACAAAACCTCTCACTAGAAAGAGAGATGTGACCCCCTCACTGGATATAGTGACACAACCTCTCACTAGAAAGAGAGATGTGACCCCCTCACTGGATATAGTGACACAACCTCTCACTAGAAAGAGAGATGTGACCCCCTCACTGGATATAGTGACAAAACCTCTCACTAGAAAGAGAGATGTGACCCCCTCACTGGATATAGTGACACAACCTCTCGCTAGAAAGAGAGATGTGACCCCCTCACTGGATATAGTGACAAAACCTCTCACTAGAAAGAGAGATGTGACCCCCTCACTGGATATAGTGACAAAACCTCTCACTAGAAAGAGAGATGTGACCCCCTCACTGGATATAGTGACACAACCTCTCACTAGAAAGAGAGATGTGACCCCTCACTGGATATAGTGACACAACCTCTCGCTAGAAAGAGAGATGTGACCCCCTCACTGGATATAGTGACACAACCTCTCGCTACAAAGAGAGATGTGACCCCCTCACTGGATATAGTGACACAACCTCTCGCTACAAAGAGAGATGTGACCCCCTCACTGGATATAGTGACACAACCTCTCGCTAGAAAGAGAGATGTGACCCCCTCACTGGATATAGTGACACAACCTCTCGCTAGAAAGAGAGATGTGACCCCCTCACTGGATTTAGTGACACAACCTCTCACTAGAAAGAGAGATGTGACCCCCTCACTGGATATAGTGACACAACCTCTCGCTAGAAAGAGAGATGTGACCCCCTCACTGGATATAGTGACACAACCTCTCGCTAGAAAGAGAGATGTGACCCCCTCACTGGATATAGTGACACAACCTCTCACTAGAAAGAGAGATGTGACCCCCTCACTGGATATAGTGACAAAACCTCTCACTAGAAAGAGAGATGTGACCCCCTCACTGGATATAGTGACAAAACCTCTCACTAGAAAGAGAGATGTGACCCCCTCACTGGATATAGTGACACAACCTCTCACTAGAAAGAGAGATGTGACCCCCTCACTGGATATCGTGACACAACCTCTCACTAGAAAGAGAGATGTGACCCCCTCACTGGATATAGTGACACAACCTCTCACTAGAAAGAGAGATGTGACCCCTCACTGGATATAGTGACACAACCTCTCACTAGAAAGAGAGATGTGACCCCCTCACTGGATATAGTCACACAACCTCTCACTAGAAAGAGAGATGTGACCCCCTCACTGGATATAGTGACACAACCTCTCACTAGAAAGAGAGATGTGACCCCCTCACTGGATATAGTGACACAACCTCTCACTAGAAAGAGAGATGTGACCCCCTCACTGGATATAGTGACACAACCTCTCACTAGAAAGAGAGACGTGACCCCCTCACTGGATATAGTGACACAACCTCTCACTAGAAAGAGAGATGTGACCCCTCACTGGATATAGTGACACAACCTCTCACTAGAAAGAGAGACGTGACCCCCTCACTGGATATAGTGACACAACCTCTCACTAGAAAGAGAGATGTGACCACCTCACTGGATATAGTGACACAACCTCTCGCTAGAAAGAGAGATGTGACCCCCTCACTGGATATAGTGACACAACCTCTCGCTAGAAAGAGAGATGTGACCCCCTCACTGGATATAGTGACACAACCTCTCACTAGAAAGAGAGATGTGACCCCTCACTGGATATAGTGACACAACCTCTCGCTAGAAAGAGAGATGTGACCCCTCACTGGATATAGTGACACAACCTCTCGCTAGAAAGAGAGATGTGACCCCCTCACTGGATATAGTGACACAACCTCTCGCTAGAAAGAGAGATGTGACTTCCTCACTGGATATAGTGACACAACCTCTCGCTAGAAAGAGAGATGTGACCCCCTCACTGGATATAGTGACACAACCTCTCACTAGAAAGAGAGATGTGACCCCCTCACTGGATATAGTGACACAACCTCTCACTAGAAAGAGAGATGTGACCCCTCACTGGATATAGTGACACAACCTCTCACTAGAAAGAGAGATGTGACCCCCTCACTGGATATAGTGACACAACCTCTCGCTAGAAAGAGAGATGTGACCCCCTCACTGGATATAGTGACACAACCTCTCACTAGAAAGAGAGATGTGACCCCCTCACTGGATATAGTGACACAACCTCTCACTAGAAAGAGAGATGTGACCCCCTCACTGGATATAGTGACACAACCTCTAGCTAGAAAGAGAGATGTGACCCCCTCACTGGATATAGTGACACAACCTCTCACTAGAAAGAGAGACGTGACCCCCTCACTGGATATAGTGACACAACCTCTCACTAGAAAGAGAGATGTGACCCCCTCACTGGATATAGTGACACAACCTCTCACTAGAAAGAGAGACGTGACCCCCTCACTGGATATAGTGACACAACCTCTCGCTAGAAAGAGAGACGTGACCCCCTCACTGGATATAGTGACACAACCTCTCGCTAGAAAGAGAGACGTGACCCCCTCACTGGATATAGTGACACAACCTCTCGCTAGAAAGAGAGACGTGACCCCCTCACTGGATATAGTGACACAACCTCTCGCTAGAAAGAGAGATGTGACCCCCTCACTGGATATAGTGACACAACCTCTCACTAGAAAGAGAGATGTGACCCCCTCACTGGATATAGTGACACAACCTCTCACTAGAAAGAGAGATGTGACCCCCTCACTGGATATAGTGACACAACCTCTCACTAGAAAGAGAGATGTGACCCCCTCACTGGATATAGTGACACAACCTCTCGCTAGAAAGAGAGATGTGACCCCTGGCTAGAAAGAGGGGAGTCACTTGGAAAATGTCCACTTTCAATCTGTTAGACAAAAGGTTTACAAATGAGTAATAAATGTGGCAGAGCTCTAAATGTTGCTTCTGCCTTAACTACAAATACAATATCCAAATCATAAAAAAAATTGGGTTTACTATCCCTTTAATTCTTATAAATAAAATGGCAAAATACTGCTCCTCCTTTACCAAAAATAAAGCATCCCACATTTGAGACATTCTATTATAAAGAACTTTAAAGCAAGAGGCTGGGCACAAGATATTTGCTTAAGGAAAAAAAAAAATGGTAGGTACGACATATACTAAAGGTACGTTGTTCATGATACGTATAACAGGAAATGGTAACAGCAAATAACCAGTGTTTAATTGTTTCTGTACGTGGTATATCGTTTGGTACAGAACGCAGAATAAGAGCAGTAGTAGAAAAGATGGGGAAGAACAGAGAAGTCCAGAGAAGTGAATACGCATAGAAATATTGGTTGGTTATCACAGGGAAACATCAGTATCCATCTACCCCAAACACTTGCACATAGCTTTCATATAGGTGTCAAGAGTCCATGAGTTAGTGACGTATGGGATATACATTCCTACCAGGAGGGGGCAAAGTTTCCCAAACCTCAAATGCCTATAAATACACCTCCCACCTCACCCATACCTCAGTTTTACAAACTTTGCCTCCTTAGGAGGTGTTGAAGCATGATGTGCTTGATTTCTTCAGTGAAAGGCGCCTCTAAGCATATTGAAGCCCAGTTCCTCTCTAAGTGCAGTGTTTGTCTGAGGGATGTGAAGGGAGTATTGCCTGATGATGCCATGTTCTCGCCTATGGGAAATCTATTCATAAGGCTCTCTGTAAATCGGTCGCAGGAATTAATCTGCAGCCTCCCTTTATAGATTGACAATGTACTCTTGACTGTCTGCTATATGTGGATGGGTGTCTTACACGGTAAGTATATACTTTTATTATATAAGACACTCAGCTACGGATTGGGCACTTTTTAAACTAAAGTTGTTATATATTGTGTGTATAAATGCCTTGAGTCAGTAAACCTTCCCCCCCACCACCCCCCGGGCAAGAGTCTGATGTAATGGGCAGGAGCAGGGATGGGACACACAACAACATATACGCATGCAGACACACGCAACTTATACACAAACATGCAGACACACAACAACATACATACATGCAGACACACACCACATATACAGGGAGTGCAGAATTATTAGGCAAATGAGTATTTTGACCACATCATCCTCTTTATGCATGTTGTCTTACTCCAAGCTGTATAGGCTCGAAAGCCTACTACCAATTAAGCATATTAGGTGATGTTTATCTCTGTAATGAGAAGGGGTGTGGTCTAATGACATCAACACCCTATATCAGGTGTGCATAATTATTAGGCAACTTCCTTTCCTTTGGCAAAATGGGTCAAAAGAAGGACTTGACAGGCTCAGAAAAGTCAAAAATAGTGAGATATCTTGCAGAGGGATGCAGCACTCTTAAAATTGCAAAGCTTCTGAAGCGTGATCATCGAACAATCAAGCGTTTCATTCAAAATAGTCAACAGGGTCGCAAGAAGCCTGTGGAAAAACCAAGGCGCAAAATAACTGCCCATGAACTGAGAAAAGTCAAGCGTGCAGCTGCCAAGATGCCACTTGCCACCAGTTTGGCCATATTTCAGAGCTGCAACATCACTGGAGTGCCCAAAAGCACAAGGTGTGCAATACTCAGAGACATGGCCAAGGTAAGAAAGGCTGAAAGACGACCACCACTGAACAAGACACACAAGCTGAAACATCAAGACTGGGCCAAGAAATATCTCAAGACTGATTTTTCTAAGGTTTTATGGACTGATGAAATGAGAGTGAGTCTTGATGGGCTAGATGGATGGGCCCGTGGCTGGATTGGTAAAGGGCAGAGAGCTCCAGTCCGACTCAGACGCCAGCAAGGTGGAGGTGGAGTACTGGTTTGGGCTGGTATCATCAAAGATGAGCTTGTGGGGCCTTTTCGGGTTGAGGATGGAGTCAAGCTCAACTCCCAGTCCTACTGCCAGTTTCTGGAAGACACCTTCTTCAAGCAGTGGTACAGGAAGAAGTCTGCATCCTTCAAGAAAAACATGATTTTCATGCAGGACAATGCTCCATCACACGCGTCCAAGTACTCCACAACGTGGCTGGCAAGAAAGGGTATAAAAGAAGAAAATCTAATGACATGGCCTCCTTGTTCACCTGATCTGAACCCCATTGAGAACCTGTGGTCCATCATCAAATGTGAGATTTACAAGGAGGGAAAACAGTACACCTCTCTGAACAGTGTCTGGGAGGCTGTGGTTGCTGCTGCACGTAATGTTGATGATGAACAGATCAAAACACTGACAGAATCCATGGATGGCAGGCTTTTGAGTGTCCTTGCAAAGAAAGGTGGCTATATTGGTCACTGATTTGTTTTTGTTTTGTTTTTGAATGTCAGAAATGTATATTTGTGAATGTTGAAATGTTATATTGGTTTCACTGGTAAAAATAAATAATAGAATTGGGTATATATTTGTTTTTTGTTAAGTTGCCTAATAATTATGCACAGTAATAGTCACCTGCACACACAGATATCCCCCTAAAATAGCTATAACTAAAAACAAACTAAAAACTACTTCCAAAACTATTCAGCTTTGATATTAATGAGTTTTTTGGGTTCATTGAGAACATGGTTGTTGTTCAATAATAAAATTAATCCTCAAAAATACAACTTGCCTAATAATTCTGCACTCCCTGTACATACAACATAATTACACAACATACACACACACACGCAGACACACAACATACACACACATGCAGACATACAACATATCCACACCAACATACAAAAACATGCAGACACACAACATACACAAATTCAGAAACACACAACATACTTACACACACACCATATAAACATGAGCACAGAGAATGTCCCACACCTGGCCAGGGGAAAACTTAGTGATGATAATAGTGCACTGTACTCAGTCCAGACAGTCGACACTACCTTGTCAGTTGTGTTAATTTCCCCAGCTCAGCCTCCGTAACACTGTACACAGGCAAAGCGCGTAAACTACTGCAACGCCAGCGGCCTCAGTCTCTCAATCAAGGAGTATTCCAGTGCCCAGTGAGTGAAATCATTATGTAAGAACACCTCTTCCCAGTTCAACTAGTGCTTACTGTGAATGTACTCAGTGACTGCCTGCAGCAGCCAGATCCGATCTGTGCACTAAGCAGCTGAGCAGTGGCACAGTGAGTGAGCACAGGACTCCAGAGTGTCAGGGAAGAGTCGCCAACCCGAGCACCAGCAGCCTCCCGGGATGGTCTGTACTCGACCCTCCCCTCCATTAAAATCCCAATCTATCATGACATACAGTGGGTACAACACGCGGTAAAGTCAGGCCCAATAGGAATGCAACTATTTTTCTTTTTCAAAATCAACATTGCTGCTGAGCTAACCTGGGGGCCGGGGCAATGCAGAACAGACAGCACTTTCCCCGGGACAGCGGGACAGACCCCTAAAATCGGGACAGTTGGGGGTATGCACATTTTGTTTTTTTGCATATACAATCAAAATTCTTACCTGCTTTTTAGAGTGATAGGTGTAATAGAAGTCCACTACAGCTTTGCATGTCGCACATGTGATGATGCTATATATACAGTATATCACAAAAGTGAGTATACCCCTCGCATTTTTGTCAATATTTTATTATATCTTTTCATGTGACAACACTGAAAAAAATGACAATTTGCTACAATGTAAAGTAGTGCGTGTACAGCCTGTATAACGGTGTAATTTTGCTGTCCCCTCGAAATAACTCAACACACCATTAATGTCTAAACCGTTGGCAACAAAAGTGAGTATACCCCTAAGTGGAAATGTCCAAATCGGGCCCAATTAGCCATTTTCCCTCCCCGGTGTCATGTGACTCGTTAGTGTTACAAGGTCTCAGGTGTGAATGGGGAGCAGGTGTGTTAAATTGGGTGTTATCGCTCTCACACTCTCTCATACTGGTCACTGGAAGTTCAACATGGCACCTCATGGCAAAGAACTCTCTGAGGATCTGAAAAAAAGAATTGTTGCTCTACATAAAGATGGCCTAGGCTATAAGAAGATTGCCAAGACCCTGAAACTGAGCTGCAGCACGGTGGGCAAGACCATACAGCTGTTTTACAGGACAAGTCCCACTCAACATGCCTCCTCGCCATGGTTGACCAAAGAAGTTGAGTGCACGTGCTCAACGTCATATTCAGAGGTTGTCTTTGGGAAATAGACGTATGAGTGCTGCCAGCATTGCGCCGCACACTGAATCAAATTGGTCTGAATGGCTGATGTCCCAGAAGGAAGCCTCTTCTAAAGATGATGCACAAGAAAGTCTGCAAACAGTTAGCTGAAGACATGCAGACTAAGGACATGGATTACTGGAACCATGTCCTGTGGTCCCAAGAGACCAAGATAAGATATTGGCACAGTGTCTGGTTGTTAAATATGGTATAGAAGTAAATATATATCCTCGGTGCTGCCCCTTTAATTACTTGAGGGAAAAAGGTAAGGGATAGAGACAGACTGGGAGGGGATTGATTAGCACTCTTACTCCTATCAAATGTATAGTGCTGTCATTACACAGCTTAAGTATGTGAAAACTGTAGGTATTTAAAATAGAAACTTTATTTTTACAAATAAAAATTGAGTATAGAAAAGTGATACACAAATCACCTAAATCTATTCCACTATCAAACTAAATTACGAACACACACCAAAGAGACTGCAAGGTTACGCTGAGTGCCACTCCCCTGTGTTCCTAGCCGATAGGAGGAATCATCGGCATCAGGTGCCAGGGGGGGGGGGTAACACAAAGTAGCGCAGTGAGGCAACAACAATGGTGAATGGGAATTAATAAAAGAATTAACTAGCCACAAACGCATTTCGGCTGTTACACAGCCTTTTTCAATGTGAGAAATTCCACCTATGGGGAGAGCAATTATAGTAAAAAAAATTTAATTAAAGTACAATTCCAATAATACTATATCGGTATACAGTTTATGTAGCACTTAAATGAACCCACAATATGATGTGCTCCCTGAATGGGCAATCATACTATAATGCCTATAAATCTTAATGGTGCTTTGGTTTATTTAGAAATACGTCTAAATACCTCCTTAAAGATTTTTATCTACACCCATTACCTTTTTGGGACTAGTATGAGCCTCATCTTTATTTGTACAGAGTTATGCACAACATACTACATCACTAACAGGTTAGCAATTGTAGACGTGAGGATTGCATTTTTAGTGATATAACTACAACTTAAGATGATCACATTCAGGGTGTGCATGTCATATAATAAATTGTTGTCCTTTAAAAAGTCTGTTGTTTTCCCAAATCATATCTCTTTTGTTTTTTAACTATAATTGCTCTCCCCATAGGTGGAATACATAAGCAGTCCTTATTGAAAAAACACGCAAAATGTAATGCATGCATTTATGATGTTACCAACACTTATCCAAACATCATGTATAAAAATCCGGCAAACATGTAGAGATAACTGTGACAATATGGAATACTATGAACATATTACATATGAGATTTCCATCAATTTTCGTAACAGTGTATAAGGAATAAAACCCGTGTTAATGTCATTTACAATTCATCATAGTAGCGATTGTTCCATTTTTTTTATATAACAGTTTCTTGGCTGTAATAGCTACGGACACATATGAGGGGCTTGTCTCGTATCAAGAATTTGGGGCATTCGCTTCTCACTTTGTCCAATCTAGATGCAGCTACATAGAATTATACTAAGATGAGAATAATCTTCCACCATTGGTCAATATAGCGGCAAACCCAAATTAGCTGAGGGGTTTGGTGCAATACATTTTCCCATGGGTTTTAAAAGAGGCTGTAAAAGAAACTCGGCTTGTCATTCTAAACTAAAATTACATTGAGAAATGCCATGTAACGGCCGAAATGCGTTTGTGGCTAATTACTTCTTTTATTAATTCACATTCACCATTGTTGTTGCCTCACTGCGCTACTTTGTGTTATCCCTGGCACCTGATGCCGATGATTTTGCTTCTTTGGAAAGCAGCTTTTGGTAGAAAGGTTCTTTAGGCAGCTGTCTCGGTTTGATTCCAGTGCCTATGATTTAAGTTTTTTTAATTTTTAAGAAAGCTTAATTATTTTTTGGGATTTAAGTTATCAGCGAAAATAGCTGTTTTTATTTTATCTCTCTCTCTCTAGTGACTTGTGGACTTCCACATCTTGGGTATTGTATCACATACGTCACTAGCTCATGGACTCTTGCCACCTATATGAAAGATAACATAATTTATGTAAGAACTTACCTGATAAATTAATTTCTTTCATGGTGTCAAGAGTCCATGAGACCCACCCAATTTTTTAGGGGTTATGATTTTTTTTTATATCAAGCACTTTATTTATCCTGTTCCTCTTTTTTTATGCTTTTACTCCTTTTACACCTCACTAACTTGGCTATACGTTAAACTGAGGTATGAGTGAGGTGGGAGGTGTATTTATAGGCATTTGAGGTTTGGGAAACATTGCCCCCTCCTGGTAAGAATGTATATCCCATACAACATTAGCTCATGGACTCTTGCCACCATGAAAGAAATTCATTTATCAGGTAAGTTCTTACATAAATTATGTTTTTCCTAAAGAACAAATATTTCTGCATGTGTGCACTCAAAAAGACACAGTAACATTTAGACATGTGCATTTGTTTTCCAATGAATTATCCAAATAAATATTTGCTTTATTTGGAGTTTTTATTCACAAGCAAATAATAAATGTATTTAATATATTTGTTTATCCCATTAACAAATAAACAGTTTAATTGATTCATTTGTTTGTTACTCAGTATTAATTAGTTCTTGGTGTCATGTATTATTCATTTACAAATGAAAAGTTCAAATAAAGTGAAAAAAATTGTTAATCGGATCATTCGTCCTAAAATGTTTGCACAACTAGCATGAACAATAGTTGATATTCAATTTCTCAAAAGGCCCCCCGATGAACAAAAGTGCCATGAGGTTGCAAGATAGTTAAAAGGGATCCAATGTCATGTTGAGAAAGCTGGTGAGATATTCAAAAGTGCCGACATTACTGTTTAACGGAAGCTTTGCAGAGAGGCGTTTTACTTTACATTGCAATGGGTGGTGATGCTGGCAAAATATTCCAAGTAGTATTGCCAACTACATTGGCGAGGTAAATTAAAGGATCCTTCTTAAATGTATTGCACAACAAAATAAATGCACCGCAACCTACACTAAAAAATCCTCCTAACTGACATAACCCTCCCACCAGAATAACGCCTACACTACTTAATCCCTATACTGCCACAGCCCCCCACCGCAATAGCCCCTATACTACTTAACATCTATACCACAATAACCTCAACACTACTAAACCCCTATACTGCCACAACCCTCTACAGCAATAACCCCTACACTACTTATTCCCTATACCGCCACAACCCCCATTGCAATAACCCCTTCACTACTTAATCCCTATACCACCACAAAACCCCATCTCAAAAAACCCTACGCTACTTAACTCCTTTACCGCCACAACCCTCCACCGCAATAACCCCTACACTACTCAACCCCTATACCACCACAACCCCCATCGCAATAACCCCTATACTACTCAACCCCTATACCGCCACAACCCCCATCACAATAACCCCTATGCTACTTAACACCTATACCGCCACAACTCTCTATAGCAATAACCCCTACACTACTTATTCCCTATACCGCCACAACCCCCATTGCAATAACCCCTTCACTACTTAATTCCTATACCACCACAAACCCCATCTCAAAAAACCCTACACTACTTAATTCCTTTACCGCCACAACCCTCCACCGCAATAACTCCTACACTACTCAACCCCTATACCACCACAACCTCTATCACAATACCCCCTATGCTACTTAACCCCTATACTGCAAAAAAATTGCAATAACCCCTACGTTAATTAACCCCTATACCACCACAACCCTCCATCGCAATAACCCCATTGTGTCAGGGTTTTTTCCCTGTTGTGTTTGCCATGTGCTGCTGGCAGCCATTTTACTCACCTCTCTTCCTGACTATGGTGCATTGTGGGGGATGCTGCTCACTTCCTGCACTTCCTTTTATGGCCAGACTGGTGTGCATCATCCATGTGAGACAGGATGCAGTCTCAGAATTGTGATGTCATCACTTATTATTTAAAGGACCTCTGTTCAGTATGCTTGGCCTTTGCGTAATGTCAGGGTGCCAGGACTCAGACTGAGATGAGAAGTGCAAAAATAATAACACCTTTATTAATAACAAAAAATAATAAAAAGTCCACAAGTCAAATAACAAGCCAGGAGTCAAAACCAGAGCTGGTAGTCAGACAAGCCGAGTCAGGAGCCAAAGCGAATAGTCAGACGAGCCGGAATCAGGAACAAGGAAAACAGCAGAGTCAGGAACAAGCCAGGGATCAGGAACCAGGAAGGACATCAGGCAGCCAGGTAATACACAGGAACTCTCACAAACAGGTTTGAGACAACGCAAAGGCAAAGCATACTGAACAGAGGCCCTTCAAATAATAAGTGATGACATCACAATTCTGAGACTGCATCCTGTCTCACATGGATGATGCACACCAGTCAGGCCATAAAAGGAAGTGCAGGAAGTGAGCAACATCCCCCACAATGCACCATAGTCAGGAAGAGAGGTGAGTAAAATGGCTGCCAGCAGCACATGGCAAACACAACAGGGAAAAAACCCTGACACAATGCTACTTAACCCCTATTCCACCACAATCCCCCATCACAATAACCCCTACACTGATTAACCCCTATACCGCCACAATCACATCGCTAAAACCCCTACGCTGACTTAACCTCTATACCACCACAACTCCCTATCACAATAACCCCTATACCACAACCCCCACCACAAAATATCCCTAATCTATTAACCCCCTAACTGCCAATACCCCACCACAAACTACCCCTAGCCTATTAACCCCCTAGCCCAACAACACCACACTGCAAGCTACTCCTACAATACTTAACTCCCTAACAGCTAACCCCCTCAAGATCCATAACCTAACACCCCCTAGAAAATGCTAGAATCACATAAAAATTAAAAACACATTACCAAAAAAAAAAAACATCCCCAAAATGTAAGGCCTATCCTAAAACTAAAGTCCCCTTAAAAAAAGCCCTCCCCAAAATAAAAAACCCTATATTGACACTAAAACATACTCTAAAAGTTGCCCTTGAAAGGACATTTGTCGGGCAGAGCCCTAGTTTAATTGAACAGCTCTTTTGCATTTAAAACACCTGTATGAAAAATTAAACCCCAGCCCAAAAATAGCCTATCTTAAAAATACTATGCTAAAAATTGTCCTAAGAAGGGCATTGCCCTAAAATGATCAGCTCTTTTGCCTTTAAAAAATAAAAATAAACATCCTAAAAAAGATGCCCTGAAAAGGGCATCAGCAATTAAGCTCTTTTGCTAACCCTAAACTAAACCCTACCAAAATAAAATCCCTAAAGCTAAAGCCTGAAAGTTGTAAGTACTCACAACTCGAATCCGGCTCCTAGTTGGGCTTCATCTTCATCCATGGTGGCGCTCCGCTGGCTGGGGCATCTTCTTCCTCTTCCATCTTTTTTTCTTCTTATCTTCTGTCCGATGTCCTCTAAATGCAGTTAATGGCTCACATAAAAAAACACTAAAAAAACAAACAACCCAAACAGTAAGGCCTATCCTAAAACAAGGATAAAAAAAGCCATCCCCAGGGGAGTGGTCTCTTCATCAGGATGTATTCAGTATGATAGTGGACCTTTGGGGTCTATCAGAGGTAGATCTGATGGCCTCTCATATGAACAACAAACTCCCCAGGTACTTTGCGAGGTCCAGGGATCCACATGCAGTAACAGTGGATGCTCTAGTAATTCCTTAGTCTTTTCAGCCTGCCTATCTTTTTCCTCTTCTAGTTCTTCTTCCCAGAGTAATTTCCAAGATAAAGCAGGAGAAATCCTTTGTATTCCCGATTGCCCCAGTGTGGCCACCCAGGATATGGTTTGCAAATCTAGTACAGATGTCCAGTTGCCCTCCTTGGCCTCTTCCTCTTCGGCCAGACCTTCTAGGGCCTATTTATCAAAGCGTCAACTGAAAATACACTGGAATTCTGAGTCGTAATTATCACGAGATTGATCCACCGTAGTTATTAAAGCGTCAAGATCAGCAAATGTTGAAATTTGTGACTTAACAAATGATCACGCAATCTCTATCCAACACAGATCTATGCGAGTTTAAAACCCGTAGTATTCGAGCGGAATCGTGTACTTTCGCACTCTTAATCAACACTATTTGAAGCTCTCACAAAGTTATCAAAAATTCTACAGTTACGCTTGCGTCTTTTCAGACTCAGTGTACCTAGTTTTCAATCCGCCACCCTTCAGGTTGCGGATGCCATAGAAGTCAATGGGAGTCTGAAAACACAGAAAGCTTATGTTCAATGCTGCAAGAGAATAAAGCATATTACATAATGAAAGTAAATTAGAAAATTATTAAAATTGTATACCCTTTATAAATCAAAAAATATTATTGCTCCACATTTGGTGCATTAGTAGATAGAGGGATAACAATGAAAATACATTACTACTTATGGATGATGTTACAACTTTGTCTCTCATTACAAAGCAAGGGGACACATTTTATTTCTACATATTTGGTGCAAAGTTTTGCCCCAAACTTGTCGCACTAATAGATATAGAGATACAAATGAAATAAATGCACAACATAATATAGCTAACTTCCTTTTTATTTTTTGGGAAAAATCTATGTACACCATGTTTAACCCATGTAATACAAGTCCTACTGCTCCATATTTAACTCAACACTTTTCGCACCAATTATGACGCAAACTCCTAAATAACCCCCACACTAGTGAATGTTTCCACCACTTTTGATTGGAATATGCATAATCACATGATTTATAACATCTGCCAATCTAATTCAAATACACATTATAAACTATCACTAACAAATCAAATTGCTCAATACGTTTGTCATTGATCACTCATTAGAACTTGTAAGTGCCATTTGTTACATTATGTATTATACTTTGAAAGTATGCATATGTGAATTTAGAATTAAAGATAAACATTGATGCTGACATTAGGACACACAGTTTAATATTTTAGACAAGGATTTAAAAATTTGAATTGATGTTTGATTCAATATAATCTTAAAATGATAGCTCAAGGGATAGCCCACCTAACATTAAACTGTCATGACTCAGATACAGCAGAAATTAAAAACACCTCTTTACTGGAATGCTATTTTCAGTGTATTTCTTCCTTCTCTTGAATGTCTTTTTCATTAAGAAATATCATTTTATATGCCAGCCCATTTTATAACACCTGTGTAGGGGTGTTTTTTAAAACTAGATTGCAATCAGGAGGGGATAGACAAGTGCAGAGAGAAAACTGTCCCAGCTCTTAAAGGTACAGGGAACCCCAAAATATTATTTCATGATTTGGATAGAACATATCATTTTAAACAACTTTCCAATTTACTTCTATTATCAAATTTGCTTCATTCTCTTGTTATCCTTTGCTGAAGGAACAGAATTGCACTACTAGCAGCTAGATGAACACATCTATTGAGCCAATCACAAGAGACAAATGTGTGCAGGCACCAATTAGCAGCTAGCTCCCACTAGTGTAGGATATGTGCGTATTATTTTCCAACAAGAGACACCAAGAGAACAAAGCAGTGTTTTAAAATTGCATGCTCTATCTGAATCATGCAACTTAAATTTTTACTTTCCTATCCCTTTAAAATATCCATTGATTGCAAATAAATACATATGATACTCTGATTACATGTTATATTCTCAATTATTCCTGTTCAGAATAATAATACATTTACAATATATACAATTGTGCTCATAAGTTTACACACTCTGGCAGAATTTATGATTTCTTGGCGATTTTTCAGAGAATATAAATGATAACACAAAAACTTTTCTTTCACTCATGGTTAGTGTTTGGCTGAAGCCATTTATTATTAATCAATTGTGTTTACCAGTGACGTGCAGTGACGTCAGAGGCTGGTGAGGCAGTGGCTAGGATACACCTTCATTCTTTAGATATCCTTTGTTGAAAAAATAGCAATGCACATGGGTGAGCCAATCACATGAGGTATCTATGTGCAGCCACCAATCAGCAGCTACTGAGCATATTTAGATATGATTTTCAACAAAGGATATCAAAAGAATGAAGAAAATTAGATATTAGATGTATATTGGAAAGTTATTTAAAATTGCATGCTCTTTCTAAATCATGAAAGAAAACATATGGGTTTCATGTCCCTTTAAATGCTGTCTTGGAAAACTGGTCAACTTAGTAAACATCTGATTTTAGTCTAAACGATTGTAACAAAAACTCTTGCCAGATAACACAATGCTTGCTCTGATTATGAGATCTATAAATCCAAACCCATTAAAATATGTTTAAAACAAACTTTTGACTTTAATGCTGCAAATTATGCTTATAGATTCTTTCAGTAAAAGAATCAGTAAATATAAAGTATTCAGTAAATTTAAAAATGTCTTGATCCAGTGGCGGCTGGTGAAATTTAAAGATGGTGAGACGCTTGACCAATTCATTAATTAAATAAATAAAAGGTAGACAGAAACACAGAAAAGCACTCGGGGGGAGAGGGAGAGAAAGACGGGGGGGGGGAGAGAGACACAGAGGGTTAGAGAGAAAGAGAGAGAGACACAATCACACACAGGGTTAGAGAGAGAGAAAGAGAGAGAGACACAGTCACACACAGAGGGTTAGAGAGAGAGAGAAAGAGAGACACAATCACACACAGAGGGTTAGAGAGAGAGAAAGAGAGAGAGGCACAATCATACACAGAGGGTTAGAGAGAGAGAGAGAGAAAGAGAGACACACAATCACACACAGAGGGTTAGAGAGAGAGAGAAAGAGAGAGACACACAATCACACACAGAGTGTTAGAGAGAGAGAGAAAGAGAGAGAGACACAATCACACACAGAAGGCTAGAGAGAGAGAGAGAAAGAGAGAGAGACACAATCACACACAGATGTTTAGAGAGAGAGAAAGAGAGAGAGACACAATCACACACCGAGGGTTAGAGAGAGAGAAAGAGAGAGAGACACACAATCACACACAGAGGGTTAGAGAGAGAGAGAAAGAGAGAGAGAGACACAATCACACACAGAGGGTTAGAGAGAGAGAGAGAAAGAGAGAGAGACACACAATCACACACAGAGGGTTAGAGAGAGAGAGAGAGAAAGAGGGAGAGACACAATCACACACAGAGGGTTAGAGAAAGAGAGAGAGAGAAAGAGAGACACAATCACACACAGAGGGTTATAGAGAGAGCGAGAAAGAGAGAGAGAGACACACAATCACACACAGAGGGTTAGAGAGAGAGAAAGAGAGAGAGACACAATCACACACAGAGGGTTAGAGAAAGAGAGAGAGACACAATCACACACAGAGGGTTAGAGAAAGAGAGAGAGAGACACAATCACACACAGAGGGTTAGAGAGACACATAAGGGATGAGAAAGTCAAAGGGGGAGGAAGAGAGACAGAGAGAGAAAGAGACCATGGGGGAGAACGACACATAAGGAGAGAGATGGATAGATAGAGAGAGAGAGACACACTCACACACACGGGGGGGGGGGGGGGGATGGACCACTGCATTTTTAAGTAATAAAACAGCAGAGCTGCAGAGAGTTCAGAAAGTGAGACTATAAATTAGTGTGAAGTACAGAGGCAAGCTGCTTAGGTAGTGGGTGTAAATTATGAGTAAAAAAAATACAAAAATGATCCTTAAACTGCAGTAAAAGAGTAAAAAAAAAAAAAAAACACTAAACCACATTCATTAAATTATAATTTTCACTAACAGAATCCCTTTCAGCAAAATCTAAGTTTGTAGAACTTACTTCAATAAAATGTGGCTAAAACACTGCTCACTGCATCTCTTCCTGGCTGCTCCGTAAGAAAGTGACAGTGGAACATTCCACTGCACTTGGAGGGGTAGTACGGAACTCTCTTTTTCACTTTAGCAAAGCTGGCAGCTTCACAGGACAGCAACAAAATAAATTATAGTTGTTTTTTCCGTTTTTGTTTTGTTTTATATCATTTAACATCCAGCCCCAACCCTAAGTTCCACTTACTAATGCCTCTCACTGGATTGGGTCAGCCCAAATAGGACTGCCTCAAATAAGCAATTATGTGCCATGCAATGATCTTAACCACTTTCATCCAGTAGGTGGCGCAGCATGTTGTGTAATGGTGGGCAGACCTGCTTGTGCCTCTCCATTGCACAACATGTAGCTGTGAAAAAAAATGCAATTCTTTTTTTTTTTTTTTTTAAAGCCAATAAAAAATAAATATATTTTTGCCCATATGAGAGGTGAAGCTCTGCCTCACCTGCCTCTAGTGACTGCACATCACTTTAAATCATAATGACAACAGAAACTACCCAAATTACCCTGATCAAAAGTTTACATACCCTGGTGATTTTGGCCTGATAACATGCACACAAGTTGACACAAAGGGGTTTGAATGGCTATTAAAGGTAACCATCCTCACCTGTGATCTGTTTGCTTGTAATTAGTGTGTGTGTATAAAAGGTCAATGAGTTTCTGGACTCCTGACAGACCCTTGCATCTTTCATCCAGTGCTGCACTGTTGATTCTGGATTCTGAGTCATGGGGAAAGCAAAAGAATTGTCAAAGGGTCTGCGGGAAAATGTAGTTGAACTGTATAAAACGGGAAAGGGATATAAAAAGATAGCCAAGGAATTGAGAATGCAAATCAGCAGATGGTAACCTTTAATAAATAGCACAAAAGTAGCAGTCGCACCACAATATCCTTAATCAGAAGTTATCTTTATTACCACATACTGGGAGCCAGGAAAACAGAACAACGTTTCGGGCTATACACCCTTAGTCATGTTCATGACCATGACTAAGGGTGTATAGCCCGAAACGTTGTTCTGTTTTCCTGGCTCCCAGTATGTGGTAATAAAGATAACTTCTGATTAAGGATATTGTGGTGCGACTGCTACTTTTATGCTACTTTACTTGGAGGATTTCTGCAGTAATCCTATTGCAGTATGCACACAATTAAGGATTGAAGTGCTGGATTTTGAACTGTTTCTTAACCTTTAATAAATAGCCATTCAAACCCCTTTGTGTCAACTTGTGTGCATGTTATCATACCAAAATCACCAGGGTATGTAAACTTTTGATCAGGGTCATTTGGGTAGTTTCTGTTGTCATTGTGATTTAAAAAGAGTAAAAAAGTTGACTGATAATAAATGGATTCAGCCAAACACTAACCAAGAGTGAAAGAAAAGTTTTTGTGTTATCATTCATATTCTCTGAAAAATGACCAAGAAATCATAAATTCTGCCAGGATATGTAAACTTATGAGCACAACTGTATATATAGTGGTATAAACACAGAGATATGACAAAATTGAATTTAGAGACATGTAAATATGTTTGCAAAAGATTTCTGACAGAACAAGGATATATGTACAAATTCTAGCATTGAGGTTTCTCAGATTCTGTTATTGACACACTTATTCAGGCTCGTAAGCCTGTGTCTTGGAAAATCTATCACAAGGTTTGAAAGACTCACATTTCCTGATGTGTGGTTCAGAGTTTTTCTTGGCATTCTTTTCGAATTCCCAGGATTCTTCTGTTTTTGCAGAATGATTTGGTTTTTCTGCAGGTTCTTTGAAGCAGTGTTTTTCAACCAGTGTGCCGTGAGAGATCCTCAGGTGTGTTGCGGCAGACTGACAACAGTGCGGGGGTGTCCCTCTTTCAAATTTTGAAATATTGGGAGATATGTGACAGGCTCATCAGGCATCATTTACAACCATGAAATTGACGTTCATTCACAGACAATCATTATGATTGTTTGTGAATGAATGTCAATATGTCATGTATAGTTTGTAGGAGGCATGGCAGCACAGCACAATGTGTGTGTGTGTGTGTGTATATATATATATATATATATATATATATATATCTCCTGTATTAGGCTACAATGTGTGATTGTCTAAAATTTTGGGATGGTGGTGTGGCGCAGGATTTTTTAATTTAAAAAAGTGTGCCACGGCAAAAAAAAGGTTGCAAATCACTGCTTTGAAGGAACAGATTTCTGCCCTTTCTGCTTTATTTCATAGAAAGATTGCTAAACTTCCTGAAAGTCTTTGTTTCTTTCATGTAATTAGCAAGAGTCCATGAGCTAGTGACGTATGGGATATACATTCCTACCAGGAGGGGCAAAGTTTCCCAAACCTCAAAATGCCTATAAATACACCCCTCACCACACCCACAATTCTGTTTTACAAACTTTGCCTCCGATGGAGGTGGTGAAGTAAGTTTGTGCTAGATTCTACGTTGATATGCGCTCTGCAGCAAGTTGGAGCCCGGTTTTCCTCTCAGCGTGCAGTGAATGTCAGAGGGATGTGAGGAGAGTATTGCCTATTTGAATGCAGTGATCTCCTTCTACGGGATCTATTTCATAGGTTCTCTGTTATCGGTCGTAGAGATTCATCTCTTACCTCCCTTTTCAGATCGACGATATACTCTTATATATACCATTACCTCTGCTGATTCTCGTTTCAGTACTGGTTTGGCTATCTGCTATATGCAGATGAGTGTCCTGGGGTAAGTAAGTCTTATTTTCTGTGACACTCCAAGCTATGGTTGGGCACTTTGTTTATAAAGTTCTAAATATATGTATTCAAACATTTATTTGCCTTGACTCAGAATGTTCAACTTTCCTTATTTTCAGACAGTCAGTTTCATATTTGGGATAATGCATTTTAATTTAACATTTTCTTACCTTTCAATTTGACTTTTTCCCTGTGGGCTGTTAGGCTCGCGGGGGCTGAAAATGCTTCATTTTATTGCGTCATTCTTGGCGCGGACTTTTTTGGCGCAAAAATTCTATTTAAGAATGGGATAATTTGGGTAATTCATTTACTCCTTCTAAACGTTTTAAGCAATTATATCCTGTGCCGTCTGACAGATTAGAATTTTGGGACAAGATCCCTAAAGTTGATGGGGCTATTTCTACCCTTGCTAAACGTACTACTATTCCTACGTCAGATGGTACTTCGTTTAAGGATCCTTTAGATAGGAAAATTGAATCCTTTCTAAGAAAAGCTTATCTGTGTTCAGGTAATCTTCTTAGACCTGCTATATCTTTGGCTGATGTTGCTGCAGCTTCAACTTTTTGGTTGGAAACTTTAGCGCAACAAGTAACACATCGTGATTCTCATGATATTATTATTCTTCTTCAGCATGCTAATAATTTTATCTGTGATGCCATTTTTGATATTATCAGAGTT
This sequence comes from Bombina bombina, assembly GCF_027579735.1. NCBI lineage: Eukaryota > Metazoa > Chordata > Amphibia > Anura > Bombinatoridae > Bombina > Bombina bombina. The sequence continues at coordinate 39,001,550 of NC_069504.1, read as the reverse complement.
GATGTCAGGTTTATGTCTCTAGCTATTTTAGCTAGAAGAGCTTTATGGCTTAAAACTTGGAATGCTGATATGGCTTCTAAATCAACTTTACTTTCCATTTCTTTCCAGGGTAACAAATTATTTGGTTCTCAGTTGGATTCCATTATTTCAACTGTTACTGGTGGGAAAGGAACTTTTTTACCACAGGATAAAAAATCTAAAGGTAAAAACAGGGCTAATAATCGTTTTCGTTCCTTTCGTTTCAACAAAGAACAAAAGCCTGATCCTTCATCCTCAGGAGCAGTTTCAGTTTGGAGACCATCTCCAGTCTGGAATAAATCCAAGCCAGCTAGAAAGGCAAAGCCTGCTTCTAAGTCCACATGAAGGTGCGGCCCTCATTCCAGCTCAGCTGGTAGGGGGCAGGTTACGTTTTTTCAAGGAAATTTGGATCAATTCTGTTCACAATCTTTGGATTCAGAGCATTGTTTCAGAAGGGTACAGAATTGGTTTCAAGTTGAGACCTCCTGCAAAGAGATTTTTTCTTTCCCGTGTCCCAGTAAATCCAGTAAAAGCTCAAGCATTTCTGAAATGTGTTTCAGATCTAGAGTTGACTGGAGTAATTATGCCAGTTCCAGTTCCGGAACAGGGGATGGGGTTTTATTCAAATCTCTTCATTGTACCAAAGAAGGAGAATTCTTTCAGACCAGTTCTGGATCTAAAAATATTGAATCGTTATGTAAGGATACCAACGTTCAAGATGGTAACTGTAAGGACTATCTTGCCTTTTGTTCAGCAAGGGAATTATATGTCCACAATAGATTTACAGGATGCATATCTGCATATTCCGATTCATCCAGATCATTATCAGTTCCTGAGATTCTCGTTTCTGGACAAGTATTACCAGTTTGTGGCTCTGCCGTTTGGCCTAGCTACAGCTCCAAGAATTTTTACAAAGGTTCTCGGTGCCCTGCTGTCTGTAATCAGAGAACAGGGTATTGTGGTATTTCCTTATTTGGACGATATCTTGGTACTTGCTCAGTCTTTACATTTAGCAGAATCTCATACGAATCGACTTGTGTTGTTTCTTCAAGATCATGGTTGGAGGATCAATTTACCAAAAAGTTCTTTGATTCCTCAGACAAGGGTAACCTTTCTGGGTTTCCAGATGGATTCAGTGTCCATGACTCTGTCTTTAACAGACAAGAGACGTCTAAAGTTGATTGCAGCTTGTCGAAACCTTCAGTCACAATCATTCCCTTCGGTAGCCTTATGCATGGAAATTCTAGGTCTTATGACTGCTGCATCGGACGCGATCCCCTTTGCTCGTTTTCACATGCGACCTCTTCAGCTCTGTATGCTGAAGCAATGGTGCAAGGATTACACGAAGATATCTCAATTAATATCTTTAAAACCGATTGTTTGACACTCTCTAACATGGTGGACAGATCACCATCGTTTAATTCAGAGGGCTTCTTTTGTGCTTCCGACCTGGACTGTAATTTCAACAGATGCAAGTCTCACAGGTTGGGGAGCTGTGTGGGGATCTCTGACAGCACAAGGAGTTTGGGAATCTCAGGAGGTGAGATTACCGATCAATATTTTGGAACTCCGTGCAATTTTCAGAGCTCTTCAGTTTTGGCCTCTTCTGAAGAGAGAATCGTTCATTTGTTTTCAGACAGACAATGTCACAACTGTGGCATACATCAATCATCAAGGAGGGACTCACAGTCCTCTGGCTATGAAAGAAGTATCTCGAATTTTGGTTTGGGCGGAATCCAGCTCCTGTCTAATCTCTGCGGTTCATATCCCAGGTGTAGACAATTGGGAAGCGGATTATCTCAGTCGCCAAACGTTGCATCCGGGCGAATGGTCTCTTCACCCAGAGGTATTTCTTCAGATTGTTCAAATGTGGGAACTTCCAGAAATAGATCTGATGGCGTCCCATCTAAACAAGAAACTTCCCAGGTATCTGTCCAGATCCCGGGATCCTCAGGCGGAGGCAGTGGATGCATTATCACTTCCTTGGAAGTATCATCCTGCCTATATCTTTCCGCCTCTAGTTCTTCTTCCAAGAGTAATCTCCAAGATTCTGAAGGAATGCTCGTTTGTTCTGCTGGTAGCTCCGGCATGGCCTCACAGGTTTTGGTATGCGGATCTTGTCCGGATGGCCTCTTGCCAACCGTGGACTCTTCCGTTAAGACCAGACCTTCTGTCACAAGGTCCTTTTTTCCATCAGGATCTGAAATCCTTAAACTTAAAGGTATGGAGATTGAACGCTTGATTCTTGGTCAAAGAGGTTTCTCTGACTCTGTGATTAATACTATGTTACAGGCTCGTAAATCTGTATCTCGAGAGATATATTATAGAGTCTGGAAGACTTATATTTCTTGGTGTCTTTCTCATCATTTTTCCTGGCATTCTTTTAGAATACCGAGAATTTTACAGTTTCTTCAGGATGGTTTAGATAAGGGTTTGTCCGCAAGTTCTTTGAAAGGACAAATCTCTGCTCTTTCTGTTCTTTTTCACAGAAAGATTGCTATTCTTCCTGATATTCATTGTTTTGTACAAGCTTTGGTTCGTATAAAACCTGTCATTAAGTCAATTTCTCCTCCTTGGAGTTTGAATTTGGTTCTGGGAGCTCTTCAAGCTCCTCCGTTTGAACCTATGCATTCATTGGACATTAAATTACTTTCTTGGAAAGTTTTGTTCTTTTTGGCCATCTCTTCTGCCAGAAGAGTTTCTGAATTATCTGCTCTTTCTTGTGAGTCTCCTTTTCTGATTTTTCATCAGGATAAGGCGGTGTTGCGAACTTCTTTTGAATTTTTACCTAAAGTTGTGAATTCCAACAACATTAGTAGAGAAATTGTGGTTCCTTCATTATGTCCTAATCCTAAGAATTCTAAGGAGAAATCGTTGCATTCTTTGGATGTTGTTAGAGCTTTGAAATATTATGTTGAAGCTACGAAATCTTTTCGTAAGACTTCTAGTCTATTTGTTATCTTTTCCGGTTCTAGAAAAGGCCAGAAAGCTTCTGCCATTTCTTTGGCATCTTGGTTGAAATCTTTAATTCATCTTGCCTATGTTGAGTCGGGTAAAACTCCGCCTCAGAGAATTACAGCTCATTCTACTAGGTCAGTTTCTACTTCCTGGGCGTTTAGGAATGAAGCTTCGGTTGACCAGATCTGCAAAGCAGCAACTTGGTCCTCTTTGCATACTTTTACTAAATTCTACCATTTTGATGTATTTTCTTCTTCTGAAGCAGTTTTTGGTAGAAAAGTACTTCAGGCAGCAGTTTCAGTTTGAATCTTCTGCTTATGTTTTTCGTTAAACTTTATTTTGGGTGTGGATTATTTTCAGCAGGAATTGGCTGTCTTTATTTTATCCCTCCCTCTCTAGTGACTCTTGTGTGGAAAGATCCACATCTTGGGTAGTCATTATCCCATACGTCACTAGCTCATGGACTCTTGCTAATTACATGAAAGAAAACATAATTTATGTAAGAACTTACCTGATAAATTCATTTCTTTCATATTAGCAAGAGTCCATGAGGCCCGCCCTTTTTTGTGGTGGTTATGATTTTGTATAAAGCACAATTATTCCAATTCCTTATTTTATATGCTTTCGCACTTTTTTATCACCCCACTTCTTGGCTATTCGTTAAACTGAATTGTGGGTGTGGTGAGGGGTGTATTTATAGGCATTTTGAGGTTTGGGAAACTTTGCCCCTCCTGGTAGGAATGTATATCCCATACGTCACTAGCTCATGGACTCTTGCTAATATGAAAGAAATGAATTTATCAGGTAAGTTCTTACATAAATTATGTTTTTGTTCAGGCTTTGGTTTGTATTAAACCTGTTATTAAGCCTATTTCTCCTCCTTGGAATCTCAACTATGTGTTAAGAGTTTTGCAAACTCCTACTTTTGAACCTATGCATACGTTGGACATTAAATTACTTTCTTGGAAAATCTTGTTTCTTTTGGCTATTTCTTCTGCCAGAAGAGTTTTGGAGTTGTCTGCTCTTTCTTGGTTTTCTCATTACCTGATATTTCACCAGGATAAGGCTGTGTTAAGGATAGACTTCAATTTCTTGCCTAATGTTGTTTTATACAGAAAAACAGCGAGATGCACTCAACTGGGATAAGAACTGAAACTGGAAAAACTTCCTTGCTTTAGTCTCTCCTTACTCCCAGGGTACAAACTCTTTCTGGTTCTGCACACTATGGGGCCTATTTAACAAAGGTCTGTCGGACCTGATCTGACAGTGTGGATCAGGTCCGCCAGACTTCGCTGAATGCGGAGAGCAATACACTCTCCATATTCAGCATTGCACCAGCAGCTCTTTTGAGCTGCTAGTGCAACGCCGCCCCCTGCAGATTTGCGGCCAACCGGCCGCCAGCAGGGGGTGTCAATCAACCCGATCATATTCAATCGAGTTGAATTGCGACAATGTTTGTCCGCCTCCTCAGAGCAGGTGGACAAGTTATGGAGCAGCGGTCTTTAGACTGGTGCTACATGGGGCTTCAAGCTCCATACAGAGCTTGATAAATATGCCCTATGCCTTTCACAAAGGTAAAATCTCCTGTAGCATATCAGTCTGACCCTGCCAAATAACAGTCCAGAGCCGAAATACCAGGCAAATCTCCTTTGAACAACGGAAAACAAACAACGTACGTTTCAGCCTCTATGGGCCTCGTCAGTGAGCTGCAGTTGCAGCCATCCCTTTAAGGCATGTGTGCAAGGAGGCCACATCTGGTTGCCCCTTTTACTCTTTACTCTTACTTTATTTGCATACACACAGAAACACAGTGAGATGCACTCAACTGATGCTGGAAAAACTTCCTTGTGTAGTCCCTCCTTTTCTTTCTGCACACTATGCTTTTGTCTTTATGTCCCAATCCTAAGAATGCTTTATAAAGATCCTTGCATTCTGTGGATGTTGTCAGGGCATTAAAGTATTATGTTGATGTGGCTAAAGATTTTATAAAGACTTCTGGTCTGTTTGGGGGTTTTTTTGGTTCAAGGAAAGGCCAAAATGCCTCTTCAGTTACTTTACCCTCTTGGTTGAAACTTCTGATTCACAGGGCTTATTCAGAGACAGATCAGTCTCCTCCCTAGTGGATTACAGCTCATCCTACCAGGTCAGTTGCCACTTCTTGGGCTTTCAAAAATGACTCTTCGGTTGATCAGATTTGAAAAGCAGCTACTTGGTCTTATTTGCATACTTTCAATAAATTTTACCATGTTGATGTTTTTGCTTCTTCTGAAGCAGCGTTTGGTAGAAAGGTCCTGCAGGCTGTTGTCTCTACTTGTGACTTGTATCTGTTGTTTTTAAGTGCATAATAAAAAAATAATAAGAAAAAAACATTTTTGTGGGGTAGTGGGTTTATTTTCTCAGTGAAAAAGATGTTTTTAAATCCCTACCTTTATGTTATTACTTGTGGTCTTTCACAGCTTGGGTATTTATTCCCATGAGTAAGGGAGGGTGGACTCTCACGGACTCTCATCACCTGTATAAAATAAAACATCATTTATACTTACCTGATAAATTCCTTTCTTTCATGGTGGAGTCCATGAGCCCCGCCCTTTTGTTATGGTTGATTTTTTATGTTTTTTTTTGAGCACATCTTTTCCCTGT
>NC_069504.1:38978434-38990934 GCF_027579735.1 Bombina bombina | reverse complement strand
CTTGGCCTGCACAATACCCCCCGGCGGGAAGCCTTAGGGCCCTGTCGTTATGAAGCACATCTTGTGCTTATAATCCAGAGCGTTGTAATCCACAGCAGCATACTTGAGATTCTACACTTTTATTATCATTTTACTCTTCGGAAAAGAGCTCACTATGGAGAATGCTATGGCTATTATTGAAGATATTTACAGTCTGCTCGAGGGCTATTTAATGACATATGAGGCAACATGTTACAAGGAGCCCACGAGCGGTAACGTGATGGCTTTCACACAGCCTAAACTAACAGTTCTAAACCCGCACCGCAAAGAGGGAGATGATACCCTGGAGATTTGGAGCCTGCAGCCCTCCGATGTTAAACTATTCACAGACCCTAAAGCCAGCCTGAAAAAGACAGAGACAAGATACAGAGGGGTGACAGCTGCTAGAGGAGAATATATTGCCGGGGGTCAAACGAGCCTAGCGGATGGAAAAGAGCGCATACCTATAAGTAGTTCCCACCATACATTAACAGAAGTGGGGACACACGGAGCTAAGAACAACCTGGCTGGAGTCACCGGAAAAGTATCATTGCAGCAATCAATCGCTTCAAGACCCGAATCTATACAGTATGACGGTTTCTCCATTACAGCTCCATCTTTTGTCCGGCTGCGGGCGGCGAAAAGACTAATGAAATGGAGTTTAATTGGTTCTTCTTGGAACAGTTTGGTCCGCTATACTCTCGCTGGCTACCGCAAACGAAGGAAGAGATCCGGTATTGGATGACATGTATATTGCTTGCTGGCTGATATCAGACCCTCTGTTTGCTGATATCGCTATGTGGGACTTTCCGTACTAAAGCAAATTGATCCATCTATGTTATAGCCTCAATACATCTATTGAGGTGCTCTCCTCAAGACAACTTTAAGGTCAGTTTTCAGTGACTGTAATGGAGTGTACTGGGACTATTAGAGACACTGAAGCATACTAGCCCATACGCTGATGTCCTGTTTGAGTTGTGTTTCCCTGCCTTTTATTAACTTTAATGTTATATTCTCTATTTGTTAAATCCTTATGATGGGACTTACAGTTTTTCATACAGTGGAGCTATGGAGTTGCATATGTTTCCCGCAATGTTCTTCTATCTTACTGGAATGCCAATAAGTAATATAGGGGGCACAGATGTATTGTATTTGGGTTAAGGCGCTGTAACTCTTACTACTGTTGCTCCAATGCAGTTAAAAGTTTCTATATTGAGATGAGTCATAATACACAATATTATTTTTTTGCAGATGGGTATCGGTGTTCTGCCTGCGGCCGGGGTAGAAATATTGGTGCCTATTATAAATAGACAGCATTATATTGTTAAGTTTTTTCATTGTTCATCTCTATATCATTGCGACTCTTTCATATACTGTATCTTATTTTGCCTACATATCTATTCTTGAATGTGTTTCCATCAGTTAAGAGTTTTATATGCTATTCTTTATAGGCTCAGAACGTCAAACTTAATCGAGTTTTATTCTGGTATTGAAACTCATGTCTGACTCTTGCAGCAGCTATCTAATGTCCTATCTTTGAGCTATAAATATAAATATAGTTAATAACAGTCCTATTGGTTATGATCCCATTAGGAAAAGAGAGTTTTGACCACATTGCGTGATAACCAAGTTTATTTCTCATACAGGTTTCCAGTTTTTATGTGAGAGCCTATATCTGTTCTCGCTAGATTTTACCAGATCCCGTTCCCATAATATACAGGATGAAAGTTGCTGACCTAAATACTGATATAGCTAGCCTCACCACTGTACTTTAGAGTATAAGCTTTTACACTGTGTTTTGAGATAAAATTGAAATATAGTACGATCTATACAATTGCCTCTCTTAAGCAGTATATAAGCTTTAGTAGTGTAATTCTATATAACCTAGGTCTCCCTAACGTGAGTTCATCACCCATTCTTACAACTATCTATTTCAACATCCTACCATATAATACATTCTTGCTATCAATATTGCATCATCTCAAATAAACTTCCAACCATTACATTACAGATATAAACTCTAAAATTTGAGGTTATAATTAGATCCATAAGTGATCTTATATCTGGCAGGCAGCCTCCCATTGCAACAAATTCCTATCCAGGGACCCAAGAGTGGCCCTTTGATCAGAGGGGAGGCTTCGACTCTTAAAGGCATGTTTATATTATCTCTCTATATGGCATTATGTGTATTGGTCACTTAACTGTTTTACTAACTGGACTTGTTTACATTTCATGTATCTATACTATATATATATATAATTAATTTTTTTTATTTATTTTTTTGCATGGATTGCTCTGTAACATGTTTCCTTTAATAGTTATTGTGGAATGTCTTAAAACATTGTATGCCTTACTTTACCTAAAAATAAATAAATAAATAAATAAATTAAAAAAAAATAAAATTTGAAGCTGGGCCCCCACCCTTGGGGGCCCAGTTGCAATTGCACACTCTGCACCCCCTGTAGTTTCGTCCCTGCTGATGTTGACTGGCTATTGTGTTTTGTTTTTTAAATTACAGCTTTACAGCAGCTCCAAATGTTCATAGAGCACTTACTCTGGTGAGCTGAAGAAATAGTGAGGTACAATATCTTCTCTTTTTATATAGAATATCTTCTCTTTTTATGTTCCGATCAGCCAATAGAATGCGAGCTCAATCTGATTGGCTGATTGGATCAGCCAATCGGATTGAACTTGATTCTGATTGGCTGATTCCATCAGCCAATCAGAATATTCCTACCTTAATTCCGATTGGCTGATAGAATCCTATCAGCCAATCTGAATTCGAGGGACGCCATCTTGGATGACGTCCCTTAAAGGAACCATCATTCTTCAGTTGGACGTCGCCGGAAGAAGATGGGTCCGCGGTGGAGGTCTTCAGGATGGAGCCGGTCGTCATCGGATGAAGATAGAAGATGCCGCTTGGATCAAGATGGTTGCCGGTCCAGATCGCCTCTTCTTCCCGGATAGGATGAAGACTTTGGAGCCTCTTCTGGACCTCTTCAGCCACCGGATGATGGATGGCCAGCCCCCGCTTGGGTTGGATGAAGATTTTGGAGCCAGGACGGATCGGTGATACCTGGTGAGGTGAAGACAAGGTAGGATGATCTTCAGGGGCTTAGTGTTAGGTTTATTTAAGGGGGGTTTGGGTTAGATTAGGGGTATGTGGGTGGTGGGTTGTAATGTTGGGGGGGGGGTATTGTATGTTTTTTTTTACAGGCAAAAGAGCTGAACTTCTTGGGGCATGCCCCCAAAGGGCCCTGTTCAGGGCTGGTAAGGTAAAAGAGCTTTGAACTTTAGTAATTTAGAATAGGGTAGGGCATTTTTTATTTTGGGGGTCTTTGTTATTTTATTAGGGGGCTTAGAGTAGGTGTAATTAGTTTAAAATTGTTGTAATATTTTTCTTATGTTTGTAAATATTTTTTTATTTTTTATAACTTAGTTCTTTTTTATTTTTTGTACTTTAGTTAGTTTATTTCATTGCAGTTATTTGTAGGAATTGTATTTAATTTATTTATTGATAGTGTAGTGTTAGGTTTAATTGTAGGTAATTGTAGGTATTTTATTTAATTAATTTAATGATAGTATAGTGTTAGGTTTAATTCTAACTTAGGTTAGGATTTATTTTACAGGTAATTTTGTAATTATTTTAACTAGGTAACTATTAAATAGTTCTTAACTATTTAATAGCTATTGTACATGGTTAAAATAATTACAAAGTTGCCTGTAAAATAAATATTAATCCTAAAATAGCTACAATGTAATTATAATTTATATTGTAGCTATATTAGGATTTATTTTACAGGTAAGTATTTAGCTTTAAATAGGAATAATTTATTTAATAAGAGATAATTAATTTCGTTAGATGTAAATTATATTTAACTTAGGGGGGTGTTAGTGTTAAGGTTAGACTTAGCTTTAGGGGTTAATACATTTATTAGAATAGCGGTGAGCTCCAGTCGGCAGATTAGGGGTTAATAATTGAAGTTAGGTGTCGGCGATGTTAGGGAGGGCAGATTAGGGGTTAATACTATTTATTATAGGGTTAGTAAGGCGGATTAGGGGTTAATAACTTTATTATAGTAGCACTCAGGTCCGCTCGGCAGATTAGGGGTTAATAAGTGTAGGCAGGTGGAGGCGACGTTGTGGGGGGCAGATTAGAGGTTAATAAATATAATATAGGGGTCGGTGATGTTAGGGCAGCAGATTAGGGGTACATAGGGATAATGTAAGTAGCGGCGGTTTACGGAGCGGCAGATTAGGGGTTAATAATAATATGCAGGGGTCAGCGATAGCGGGGGCGGCAGAATAGGGGTTAATAAGTGTAAGGTTAGGGGTGTTTAGACTCGGGGTACATGTTAGAGTGTTAGGTGCAGACGTAGGAAGTGTTTCCGCATAGCAAACAATGGGGCTGCGTTAGGAGCTGAACGCGGCTTTTTTGCAGGTGTTAGGTTTTTTTTCAGCTCAAACAGCCCCATTGTTTCCTATGGGGGAATCGTGCACGAGCACGTTTTTGAGGCTGGCCGCTTGCGTAAGCAACGCTGGTATCGAGAGTTGAAGCTGAGTTAAATATGCTCTACGCTCCTTTTTTGGAGCCTAACGCAGCCTTTATGTGGACTCTCAATACCAGAGTTATTTTTATGGTGCGGCCAGAAAAAAGCCGGCGTTAGCTTTTCGGGTCGTTACCGGCAAAACTCCAAATCTAGCCGTTACTTAGCAAAAGTAAGATGGCACCTTAACATCACACACGGTAGAAATTGTTAATACATTTACATGTTACTATAGCTCTTTATATAATGGTCGAAAAGTCACCAAACCACCCCAAATTACATTGTTAATGTTAATTTTTTTGCGCCCCACTTGTAATCTGGCCCAATATGTGTTATATATGGAACGAAGAATTGCCATACAGTTGAGATAAGTTTGAATGTTAGTATACATTTTGTATTTTGTAATATTAAAATGCTAATAAAAAAGATTTTAAAATAAAAAGCCTTCCTTACAATATACCAGAATAAATAGTTCATATAAAAACACAAATAAATATCTGTTATAAAGGAAAAATACAAATGCATTTAATAATATATTCCCTGCTTCTATCCACTCCCAGGTCTTTGTTGTACATTTGAATTCTGTTGGTGTTTGTCAGTTTTGGTGTTGGTGTAAGGTGAAAATAGAAAATGGCAACATTAACACCTGCACCCATTTAAAAAAAGTGGATGAAGGGGGGGCGGAGCCTGGCGCTGCTAAGATGGCAGCATAACTTCATAGCTCCGTGAATCAGTTTGTAATAAATAACAAAATAGAGCATATAGCAGTAAGATATGCGGATTTGGGACTAATGTTCTAGCACTAGATTGCCCAGAGAGTCATTTCAAGTCGATGGAGCACTATTCAAGGCACAAACTAACAGCTAAAAAGCTCAATGGGAGAGCAGAAGGCGGACGCCATTATGTAAACAGCAGGACACCGAGCTTCTAGGTAAAGGGCACAACACAGAAGCTAATACCCTCTGATTTAGATAGAATCGCTGGCTAAGTGCGGGATCCCTTACATCATTGGAACAGAGTCTACCTGAGAGGAAAGAGACATAGCAAGCGTAGGGGCCCCAGATCTACCCACATGGTTCTAAGGGTCAGCCTCACAAGTGATGGCATAGAAGAGAGTAAGGGTCCTATAACACCTATGCATTGTAATCAGCACTAATAACGAATAAGCCTTCACATCATGGAGTTGGAGATTTCTATTTTGAGAGCGCTATGTGTTCGGCTTGAAGACTATCAAACGGACTTAGTGGACACGATACTTACCGTAACGAAACCCTCCTCCATTGCAAGTCCCATCGCAATCTTTCATGTTAGCAGCTCAGATGCCTCACCCGAAGCTTTGGATGAGTGCTGTCATGGCCCATTCGCTACGAGTTGTATACCTCCCGCTAGGTTCACTCTACAAAGAGGGCAGGAGCCTGAGGAAACTTTGGAGCACTTGTCTCCAGTAATCATAGAGGGCCTGCAGCCCGAGCACAGTGTGGATTTTCCCACAAGCTGTGAGACGCAGCAACAGGATGCGGGACCTTGCGGCTCTCAAACACCTCTTGCAGATAGTAGCAGAAGATCATGCTTTAAGAGAAGGGGAGTGAATCGGAAGACTACATGGGAAAACCTACATCAAAGAGCACAGCCATTATCCCACTATACTTGGGCCCTTTGGAACCCGATAATCATAAAATTGACACCACATCACCTTGGGTCTCACAGAGGGCCACCCCAAATGCTGGAGTGCACTGTTTGCAGGTTTATTCAAAACTCAGAGAAATTAGGAGTTGGGTAAATCATTCCTGACCACCAGACAGTGATTGTTCAACTATGGGTTATGTTTATTGGTATCGTTCAGCTACATTACCCCCCTATTGGACTATACTAGATCTCCATCTTATAACAGATAGCTTTCCGAATGACGAGTCACTACTCTGAGAACTGTGGAAATATACTTTGGGGCATATTTAGAAACAGCAGTTATGAAGCAGCGGTCACAAAGACCGCTGCTCCATAACCTGTCCGCCTGCTCTGAGCAGGCGGACAGACATCGCCTGAAATCAACCCGATCGAGTACGATCGGGTTGATTGACACCCCCCTGCTGGTGGCCTATTGGCCACGAGTCTGCAGGGGGCGACGTTGCACCAGCATCTCTTGTGAGCTGCTGGTGCAATGCTGAATACGGCGAGCGTATTGCTAACCCCCTAGTGACACCTGGCTAACTGATCATCACTTGAATAAATTGTAGTACTAGGGGAGATTCCTCAAGACTGCTAGAACTAACACTCTGACGTACATACAACATCAGTAATTAATAGAATTAGTAATTCAGAGAAGCCTGCTTCAACTGACAGGACAGATGCATTTCCCAGAGACGCACTATATTAGATAATGTTTGCTTCATGGTAAATATGTAGACACATACTAGTAAACCGTACCTTAATCAATTATAAGGTACCCAGAGAGAATAGTATATATGTTTAAACCATATTTATCTATTAACCCCTTAACGACCGAGGACGTGCAGGGTACGTCCTCAAAAAAAAGGCAGTTAATGCCTGAGAACGTACCCTGCACGTCCTCGGTGTGGAAAGCAGCTGGAAGCGATCCTGCTCGCTTCCAGCTGCTTTCCGGTTATTGCAGTGATGCCTCGATATGGAGGCATCCTGCAATAACTTTTTTAAGCCATCCGGTGCAGAGAGAGCCACTCTGTGGCCCTCTCTGCACCGGAGATCGGTGGCTCCCTGCGTTGGTGGGTGGGAGCCGGACCGGGAGGCGGGTGGCGGCCATCGATGGCCCTGGTTATGTGCAGGGGGGGCGGGATCGTGGGCGGGGATGAGCGGGGGCGCGCACGGACGCGCGCGCGTGCACGGGAGGGCGGGGGCGGGCGCGTGCACGGGGAGGGAGCGGGTGGGAACCGCTACACTACAGAAAATTTATTAATAAAAAATGTTTAAATGTTTAAATGTCTAAATATTTAAAAAAAAAAAAAAGATCAGCAAGGTGGTGGGGGTTTGTCTGTGTGTGGGGGGAAGCTACACTACAGAAAAAAGCCAAACAAAAATAAAAAAAGCACTTTTTTTTGCAAACTGGGTACTGGCAGACAGCTGCCAGTACCCAAGATGGCCCCCAATGAGGCAGAGGGGAGGGTTAGAGAGCGGTTTTGGGGGGGATCAGGGAGGTTGGGGGCTAAGGGGGGGATCCTACACCCTAGCATATGTAAATATGCTAAAAAAAATTATTTTTTTTTTTTAAAAACCCTTTTATTTTAGTACTGGCAGACTTTCTGCCAGTACTTAAGATGGCGGGGACAATTGTGGGGTGGGGGAGGGAAGGGAGCTGTTTGGGAGGGATCAGGGGGTGGGATGTGTCAGGTGGGAGGCTGATCTCTACACTAAAGCTAAAATTAACCCTGCAAGCTCCCTACAAACTCCCTAATTAACCCCTTCACTGCTAGCCATAATACACGTGTGAGGCGCAGCAGGATTTAGCGGCCTTCTAATTACCAGAAAGCAACGCCAAAGTCATATATGTCTGCTATTTCTGAACAAAGGGGATCCCAGACAAGTATTTACAACCATTTGTGCCATAATTGCACAAGCTGTTTGTAAATTATTTCAGTGAGAAACCTAAAATTGTGAAAAATTTAACTTTTTTTTCAATTTGATCGCATTTGGCGGTGAAATGGTGGCATGAAATATACCAAAATGTGCCTAGATCAATACTTGGGGTTGTCTACTATACTACACTAAAGCTAAAATTAACCCTACAAGCTCCCTAAAAGCACCCTAATTAACCCCTTAACTGCTGGGCATAATACACTTGTGGTGCGCAGTGGCATTTAGCGGCCTTCTAATTACCAAAAAGCAACGCCAAAGCCATATATGTCTGCTATTTCTGAACAAAGGGGATCCCAGAGAAGAATTTACAACCATTTATGCCATAATTGCACAAGTTGTTTGTAAATAATTTCAGTGAGAAACCAAAAGTTTGTGAAAAAATTTGTGAAAAAGTGAACGATTTTTTGTATTTGATCGCATTTGGCGGTGAAATGGTGGTATGAAATATACCAAAATGGGCCTAGATCAATACTTTGGGATGTCTACTAAAAAAAAATATATACATGTCAAGGGATATTCAGGGATTCCTGAAAGATATTAGTGTTCTAATGTAACTAGCGCTAATTTTGGAAAAAAGTGGTTTGGAAATAGCAAAGTGCTACTTGTATTTATTTCCCTATAACTTGCAAAAAAAGCAAAGAACATGTAAACATTGGGTATTTCTAAACTCAGGACAAAATTTTGAAACTATTTAGCATGGGTGTTTTTTGGTGGTTGTAGATATGTAACAGATTTTGGGGGTCAAAGTTAGAAAAAGTGTGTTTTTTTCAATTTTTTCCTCATATTTTATATATTTTTTTATAGTAAATTATAAGATATGATGAAAATAATGGTATCTTTAGAAAGTCCATTTAATGGCGAGAAAAACGGTATATAATATGTGTGGGTACAGTAAATGAGTAAGAAGAAAATTACAGCTAAACACAAACACCGCAAAAATGTAAAAATAGCCTTGGTCCCAAACGGACAGAAAATGGAAAAGTGCTGTGGTCATTAAGGGGTTAATAGTTATACTCCTCTAAGGGTATAGATGCTTCAACTGTACTACTTTTATACTGAGTATTTATATGTATAATTCTTGCAATGTTTATGACAGTTCCGTGCTCCCATGTAGACCAATGCAATATCAGACAAAGATATAGTGGCATGCTAGCGGCTTATCAGAGAGGGGTGGGCTAATAGTTCTCTGTCATATTTAGGGTTAGCTAACTATGAGAATTAAGGATCACTAGAGGTTTTGGTTATCAGAATTACTATATAGTCATCTCCCAAGCCCCCATAAAATAAAACAGTTGGGTATATAGTGTAGCACCTAGTTCCTTATGCTTGAACAGAATATTTACATGCTCAACAGGACTGAGCTATAAGAGTGTTGACCCTAAATGGAGAGAGATTTAGCCTCATTCCAAGGCCACTGGGGGTTCTCTCTCTCCATCTGTGCCGGCGGGGAGTGGAGGATACTTAACCTAAATCCCTGTTCCATATATATTCAATAATTTTATATCTGCATTGATGTCAGTTGACAATCTAGTTACTTGTTTATGTTTAGCCCCTTTTTGTTATATTGCCTTCTCCCTTAACTAAGTAGTCTGAGGTGCTTATACTATATTTGTTTGACCTTATAACCCGTGCAATGGCCTTAGTAATCTTTTTTCAAATATATATTCTGAGTTGCTTAAAAATCTTCTATAGCGGTTCTCCTTTGGCATTATTAGCTGTTCAACCACAAAAATTGTTTCTTGTTGTTAAAGTATGTATACGCCTGTTATATCTATGATGGCTGGTGGAACCTTTGTGTTCACTGTATTGCTGGGTTAAGCTCCCTAATTAATAACACAGGTGTGTATTGTAAAACATAGTAAATAGATATCCTGATGAAACAGGGATCTCAGAGCATACCTGTAGGGAATCATTTTAGAACACTGCTGTGCCCATACTTAGATAGTTCCAACTCATATTGTTGAACAGTTTATGATTACTCACATCTCTGGGTTCCTAACTGTTAATAGATGCCTCATGGGTCTAGCCTCATGTATCTAAGGACTGTTCTACATGTGGGTATAGCATAATATTTTAGGAAGTACCTACTGATCACATAGGCCTAACACCAAACACAGGAGAACTCATGACCAAATTTATATCTTGAAGACTGTCTTATCCCGTGCTTATTGCAATACGCTTCTTATAGTTAACCATTGGGGGTTCAGGAGAATTCCATGCTATCTGCGGCCGGGACAGCGTGGATAAATCTCTTGCATAATGTCACTAGTACATATCAGGTATGAGGGGAAATATGTTTACCTCTTTACTTCACCATCAGTTCCCTATAAGCTCATATCTATACCGTAAGCTCAGCTCAGTCCCTTCATCGAAATACATTTAATGATCCTAGCTCGGTCTTTAGTTCCTTAAGGTTAAATATATTAGAACCCATAACTTGTCCTATAGTTAAGACTGCAGCCTACTTTATCTTCTCAACCTCCCCCCCCCCCCCCCATTATAATAGATATTATATACTCTATCTTGTTTTTTTAGAAGTGTAACATCTCTTATTGTTGGTTATTACTCTAAGCATGTCAGTTTAAAGTATCACCCTACCAGGAAGTATATCTTAACAAAGAGGTACTACAGACATTGGAATCAGTTAAAATAAAACTCTAAGGTATCAAATTAGATTACCATACCTGCACTAAGAATGGCTGTTATAATACTTTTAATCTGTTATGCTTTTTTGTATAAGTTCAACTAACCAATTATTGCATAATTCACTGTGATGTTGTCTTTATATTTAGTTGTGCGATCTAAGAAGTTGCTTATGTATCTCTTATCTCTCATTCTGTATAGATAGCTGTTTTTGTGGTGCAGAAATGGTTTCTTTGAGGACATAGCAAGAATGTAGTATTACTAAATACCTTAAATAAAAAACTTTGATTTAAAAAAAAAAAAGTGGATGAAAATAATATACACGGAACAAGTTACCACTTAAATAAATGGAAGGACAACATATCATATGGACAGATACTGAGAATCAGAAAAAAATGTACAAAAATAGCTGACTATGACGATCAAGTGAAGATAATAGAGAAGAAGTTTGACGAAAGGGGGTACAAAACAGAAATTATTTAAACAGCAATCAAAAAAGCCAGAGAAATAGACAGGAAAACACTTTTAGAAACTAAGGTTAGAAGCAATGAAGGGAATAGTGAAACAAAAGGTATAGATGCCTTTTATCACAAATTTTAATAGAGATCACAAACTAATGAACAAAATTCTCAGAAAACATTGGCACCTAATACAAGGGGATTCGTATATAGAGGGATAAGGTTACACCCAGTGACGTGCAGTGAGGTCAGAGGCAGGTGAGGCACTGGCTAGGATTGGCTAGGATATGCTTCATTTTTTAGATATCCTTTGTTGAAGAAATAGCAATGTACATGGGTGAGCCAATCACATGAGGTATCTATTGTGCAGCCACCAATCAGCAGCTACTGAGCATATTTAGATATGATTTTAAACAAATGATATCAAGAGAATGAAGACTATTATATATTAGATGTAAATTGGACAGAGGGGGTGAGAGAGACAGGGAGAGATAGAGAGACAGAGGGTGAGAGAGAGACAAAGAGAGACAGAGGGGGAGAGAGAGAGACAAAGAGAGACAGAGGGGAGAGAGACAGAGAAAGAGACCATGGGGGAAAATGAGACACGTAAGGAGAGAGACAGAGGGGGGTAGGAGAGACAGGGAGAGGAGACAGAAGAAAGAGACAGAGTGGAGAGACAGAGGGGGAGGGAGAGAGAGAGAGACAGAGGGGAGAGAGAGAGAGGGAAGAGAGAGAGAGACAGGGGGAGAAAGGGAGAGACAGAGGGGGAGGGAAAAAAGGGAGAGACAGAGGGGGAGGGAGAGAGAGAGACAGAGGGGAGAGAGAGAGAGACAGAGGGAAGAGAGAGAGAGACAGAGGGGAGAGAGAGAGACAGAGGTGAGAGAGAGAGAGAGAGACAGAGGGGGAGGGGGAGGGAGAAAGGGAGAGACAGAGGGGGGAGGAAGAGAGAGAGAGAGACAGAGAGGAGAGAGAGAGACAGACAGAGGGGAGAGAGAGAGAGAGACAGAGGGGAGAGTGAGAGGGGGGAGAGAGAGACAGAGGGGGGAGGGAGATAGAGACAGAGGGGAGAGAGAGAGAGAGAGAGGGGGGGAGAGAGACAGAGGGGAGAGAGAGAAAGAGACAGAGGGGAGAGAGAGAGAGAGAGAGAGAGAGAGAGAGAGAGGAGAGAGAGAGGGGGGAGAGAGAGAGACAGAGTGGAGAGAGAGAGACAGAGGGGAGAGAGAGAGAC